>NW_028288776.1:6586176-6737314 GCF_059628265.1 Tinamus guttatus
GTTTCGGTACAGATGTGCTGCTGCCTGGTGCACAGCAGTCTGGTGAGGACTGAGGGCAGAGGCCTCTGTGCCCCCGGCTCCACATCCGAACGAGCACAGCATGAAAGGGGCCCAGGCGACCTGCAGGCAGCAGAGCCACCGGCACCATGAGCCCCCTGCCCTGGCTGCTCGCTCTGCGCCATGGAGCCTCTGGACATGGTTCCCAGGAGCAGGGGGAAGACGGGCTCCAAGTGTCATTCTTGGCCTTGCTCCTGTGCCCGCAGACGCAGATACCTCCTCGAGTTTCTGGAGATTGGAGGCGTCCTGACTCTCCTGGAAATACTGGGGCTGAACCACCTGAGAGAGGAGGACAAAAGGGAGTCTGTGAAGCTGCTTCAGCTCGTGGCAAATGCTGGCAGGAAGTACAAGGAGCTCATCTGTGAGAGCTACGGTAGGCAGCGTGTCCGGCCGCGCTCTCCGCGTCCGGGCGAGGAGCTTCTCCCTGGCCCCTGGCCTGGGGGCTCCTTGTAAATCCAGGCCCGCTCCCTTCCTCACACCCGCTGGTCAGCAGCTTGCTGCAGCTTCGCTCTTGTCAGAAGAATTCAGAGACTTGGCTGTTGTTGAGTGGTAGAATCTCACCCCCGCCGCCTCTGTTTTTTATAAGCCAAATTTATTTATACTCATTTCTTTTGATGTGATATTACTGTCCTGCTGGTGGCAACTGCTGCAGGCAAAATCACAAACCAGGCTTTGTTCTTTCCTGCAGCGTTTACCCACTGCAAGCCTTCCCTCTGGACGCAGGAGGGTTTTCAGCTTGTATCTCTGGAAAGAGTATTATGTTTTTTTTTCTTTTTCCATTTTCTCTCCCAGCAGTAGAAGTCAAGTATCGTTAGCTGTGCCATTCGGAGCATGCCTCCCAGAAGAAAGAACACTTTTCTTGGCTTCTGTTTTTTGGAGCCGTGCTTTGAGTGGGATGCGGTGCTGGGTTATTTCAGGATATCAAGTAAAGCAGCTGAGATGTGGGACCCGCAAACTCATCCAGGTTGTGACTTGGCCTCTCTCTGCCTGCACAGGCGTGCGATCCATCGCCGAGTTCTTGGCCACGTCCACATCGACAGAGGCTCAGGAGGAGGCACAGCTCCTGCTGGACTCTTTGGGCCGCGGCAATCCTAAGTACCAGAACCAAGTCTACAAAGGCCTCGTTGCCGTGCTGCCGTGCAGCTCCCCGCGAGCCCAGCAGCTCTCTCTGCAGACGCTCAGGGTCATGCAGGTGGGTAGCAAGTCCTGCTGGGGAATGGCAGCGGTTAACGGTCCCTAGTGTTCCCCAGCCCTGGACAGCCCCTTCCTGGCTCTCCAGGTCCCTGCAGGAGAAAGCTCTATGGGGCTTTGGTGCAGGTTTAACCCTGCTCCTGACCTTAGCAACGAGGGCGGGAGATTTCCCCGTGTGAGTTACGAGCTTCCCCCTCACTTGAAGCACCCCCATGGAAATTCTGGGAGCAGTCCCAGGGCTCAGTGTTGAGGGAGGCTGGTGGGTCAGTGTCCCCTCGCCCACGCAGGGCTGCGAGGCAGGAAGGCAGCCTGAGCACAACATTGCAGCCCCAAGCACGATGGACCAGTGCTTGGCCATGAGGTGCTGGGGTGCCAGGGACCGCCCAGCCCTGCTCTGAGGGACCAGCTGAGAGGAGAGGGGTGCTGGGGTACCGGGCACAGCCCTGTGCATCCCAGCAGAAGGGCCAGGCGCTGCTGCCAGCAGGAGCGGAGCCGTTTCCCTGTGTGCCACACGGGAGGGTGGGTGCCGGCGTGGGCAGCAGGGTCACGGCACTGGGCCTTGCTCGGCAGGAGGCGGTCGGGGAGGCCCCGGGCGGCCTGGTGGAACCGCTGCTGGCCGTGCTGCGCTCCGTGCACCTGGAGGTGCAGTACGAAGGTAGGGAGCGGCGCGGGAGCGCTCATTAACGCGTCCCTCATTAGCGTGTCCCTCATTAGCATACCCAGGCTGCACCGCGGCAGCACCGTGCGGTCCCCGTTACAGTCCCCGTTACGGCCCCGCTGCCGCCTCCGTGTCCGCTGGGGCCGGGGCGGCACCGCGAGCTCCGCGCTCCGCGGCGGGGCCGGAGCCGCCGGGCGGGGGCGGCGGGGCCGGGGGTCGCCGCGGGCTGGGGGGCGGCGGGCGGGCGGCGCTCGCTGCGGTGGCGGAGGGTGGGTCATACTCTGGTTTCTCTTCAGACCGTATAAATCTTTCGCCTTTTACTAAAGATTTCCGTGGAGAGGAACAAGTACGAGTGTCGATGAATTTTTTGAGGCTCTGCTTCGGCGGAGCTACCCATTGCTGGTCAAAAACAGACGATTCACTTTTAATCATAAACCTTATTTTCAAAAGGGGTGGGATCTCCCGGAGTTGCTCTAGAACCGGCAGCTCCCACCCTGGTACCCAGCCCCACCACCGCCTCCGTGCCGGGATCTGCGGGCGACAGCGCCAGATCGGGGTCGGACACTGTCACTGTCGCTGCCGCCGCGGAACCGGAGCGGGAGCCGCCCGCGGTAGCGCGGGAAGATGCGAGAGCCTGACCTGACCCCGCCCACTCCTTCCCTCCCGGCGGCGCGCTGGGGCGGTCGCGGCGCCTCATTAGCATGTCCCTCATTAGCATATGCTGATTTGCATCCCCAGGATGCACCGCGTGAGAGCGGAGCCGCGCCGAGTCCGCTCTCCGCCCGCCGCTCCCCGGTTTCGGCGCCGACTCCGCGGCAGGGCGGACGCGGTGGCGGCGGCGGCAGCGGGACTCGAGCCGGGCTGATGGCGGCGGGGCCGGCGGTCGCCGTGTGCTGGGGGCCGGCGCGCGGCGGCGGGGCGGCGGCGGCGAGAACGGGAGGTCATACTCTGGTTTCTCTTCAGATCGTATAAATCTTTCGCCTTTTACTAAAGATTTCCGTGGAGAGGAACAGGCACGAGTGTCGAGGAATTTTTTGAGGCTCCATTTCGGTGGAGCTACCCCTGCGCTGGTGAAAAACAGACTCGAGTTTTATTCCTGAGCAGTGGAAAACACTGCGGGAGGAGCGCCCGGCTCCGCGTGCCGCGGCGCCCCACGCTACTGCCCAGGCTCCGCGTCCCGGCAGGGGGCGCCCTGACGGCTCTCGCTGCTGCCCGGCTCCGCGTCCCGGCAGGGGGCGCCCTGGCGGCTCTCGCTGCTCCCGGGCTCCACGTCCCGGCGGGGGCCGCCGTGGCGGCTCTCACTGCTCCCCAGCTCCGCGTCCCGGCGGGGGCCGCCCTGGCGGCTCTCGCTGCTCCCCGGCTCCGCGTCCCGGCAGGGGGCGCCCTGGCGGCTCTCGCTGCTCCCCGGCTCCGCGTGTCCTGGCGGCTCTCGCTGCTCCCGGGCTCCACGTCCCGGCGGGGGCCGCCCTGGCGGCCGGTCGGTCTCGCCGCTCCTCGGCGCCGTCCTGGGGCGTCGGCGCCGCCACGGCCCGACCGTCGTTAGAGGGGCGGGGCGGCCTCCTTAGCGTGTTCCTCCTTAACATGCTCCTCCTTAGCATATTCCTCGTTTGCATATCGCTTATTAGCATACCCAGGCTGCACCGCGGCAGCACCGTGCGGTCCCCGTTACAGTCCCCGTTACGGCCCCGCTGCCGCCTCCGTGTCCGCTGGGGCCGGGGCGGCGCCGCGAGCTCCGCGCTCCGCGGCGGGGCCGGAGCCGCCGGGCGGGGGCGGCGGGGCCGGGGGTCGCCGCGGGCTGGGGGGCGGCGGGCGGGCGGCGCTCGCTGCGGTGGCGGAGGGTGGGTCATACTCTGGTTTCTCTTCAGACCGTATAAATCTTTCGCCTTTTACTAAAGATTTCCGTGGAGAGGAACAAGCACGAGTGTCGATGAATTTTTTGAGGCTCTGCTTCGGCGGAGCTACCCATTGCTAGTCAAAAACAGAGCTTGTTTAGCAACGGCCGTGTTACCCGTTGGTTTTTAAGTAGCAATCGCTTTTGACTCGTGACTGTCCCCAGGAGTCACGAGGGGCTGCGGTGGCAGCTGAATCCGTTTTCCCAGCTATCGCTGCTGAGGCGGGGCGGTTAGAGCCGTTAGAGCCGTTGTTCTAACGGTCGTCCTAACGGTCACGCCTCCGACCCCACTGCCACGTGACTGCTCGCCAGCCATACGCCTGCAAGCTTTTTTAAAAAAGTATTTATTTATGTATTTCTTTATTTTGCCACGGCAGGAGACCTTGAAAGAAGAGTCAGAACCCTGCCGCCCTCTCACAAGCAGGTTCTGGTCTTCCCCCAAAGACTTGTATGCGCGGGTCGGCCCGGAGGCGCTCGGTGAGAGGCCTGCGCAGAGGAGGTGCTCACACCATTCCCTCTCCTCTCCAGCCATCCAGCTGCTGAGGGCCCTCATGGCCTGCGCGGTGCGGCCAGCCCTGCTGAAGGGGCTAGTTGCGCTGCTGACACCACCCAGGAGGGAAGCGTTCACCTTCTCCAGCGAAACCGCCCAAGGTAGATGTGCTGAAGAAGGCGCCGAGGGGCACGGCAGGCCGTGGCTTGACAGGGCCTTGAAGGCTGGGTAAAGCAGTGCTTCTTGCAGTGCTTCATTGACGCCTTCTGTACAGCTCACGTGTCCTCCTGTCTCTGCAGGGGAGGGGATGCAGGAAGCTGCCCCACACGGTGAGGGGAACGGCAGAAAGGGGTGCCTGGGTCGCAGCCATCCTTCAGAAATATAAGGGTGGAGTAATAAGGTTCTACAAAGTCCATGTCCAACAAGGTCAGGAAAGTAGCAAGGCTCCTGACACGTGAATGCCATGGAATTGGCTGTACATGCTAAAACAGATGGGAGCATGGACAGCCCACTGCACTAGTGCAGGCTTTCAGAGACCCACCGAAGTCTACTGGGTGATGGTGATGAACAGTCACAGCCCTGGGCATTTCCTTTCCTGATTCAGCAGAGCAGGCTGCAGTGCCTGTGTTTGTGCTGCTATGGGTGCCTTGTACACAGTTCCCTGCAGTACTACTAAATGATACAAAGCCACAGGCTTCCCTGAGGCACATTTCCTGAACAACAACAACAACAACAAAAAAACAGTATCCTCCTTTCATGCTACCACTGTAACCTCATCTTCAATTTATTCTAACACATCATAGGAAAAGTGTGTCAGAGCGTCATTCTCACCTTCCTAATGTTCTTGCAGACCCAGCGCAGCCTTGCCTGAGAGAGCCTATGCTGCTGTATATTCAGCAAGCAGCTGCTGCAAAAGCCATTGGGTAAGTAACTCTGGGCCAAACCCACAAGAGCTAGAGAAGGATCTTGGAGAAGCAGCTTCCAGTGGGGAGGAAAGGGCTGAGCCCTGTTCCTCCCAGGGAGCATTTACCTCAGACACTGTGCTCCATCTAAGCACCCAGGCTCGTCCAAGCGGCCTGCACTGGACTGCTCAGGGAGAGGGAGTGGTTCAGGAGCAGGGTAGAGACACTGCTTGCAGGTAGCAGTGCTCAGCCCTTCCCTGCTACTGACACCCGAACTGGCTTGAAATTTTATTTGCAAGGAAGTGTGGGATCTCTTCAGATCAGGCCATTGGTGCATTCACGGTGTCCTCTCTGTCTGAAAAGCTTCAGGCGCTCCCAGGGTATCTCAGCAAGCAGTGAAACACCATTATTTAACATCAACCAGTCAATGGAAGAAACCAGTGCCTGTATCTGACTGGAGAATCCTTACAGTCAGCCTTTTGTGCTAAACTTTGTGCATTTCGAAAGAATTTCCTTTAATGTCCACCAGATAGTGCTGTGACAACATTTATCTTGCAAAAGCAGATGACAAAAAGCCTTTAAGGGGCTGGGAGGGGTATTGGGGTGTCTTGAATGGTCTCACAGAAGCAATCTTGGGGGCATTTCTACCTCTGGTGCTGGGTTCTTTATGGTCACATAGGAAACTTGCTAACTTAAACAGACCCACTTGGAAACTCCTGACAATCATTTATCAGTTATTTTTTACCAAATCTACATGTTAAATGATTGACAGTCCATGTAGAGCCAAATATTTCTTGCTTATTTTGATCCACATCTGCCTCCTGCCCAACAATGCCACTCGCTGGGAACAGTGTAGAAAGAAAAGTCCGTCCTTTCCATGGAGTCTCACCAGCTCTGCAGCAAGAGGTGCAGCCTGAGCAGCCTGGAGCCACTGCTCGCCAGGAGTTTGTCGAGTGCTGCTTCCTGCGTGCAGGGTGGGGACTGATGCCCGATCCCTTTGCAGCGTTTTAGCCAAGGAGTCGGCCGCAGTGGCAGAAGAGCTGATCCAGCTGGAAGTGGTGCACAGCCTGATGGTGGCTATGGGGAATCAGGATCACGCGGTCAGCCAGAGACACGCCAGCGTCTCCTTGGTGGTATGTGACAGAGGACATGGTAGGAAGGGGTCTTCTCCCAGAGCTCCCTAACAGAAAGGTTCCCTGCACTGGAGGGTGCTTCTAAGCACAGCAGAAATGGCCTAATCACAAAGGCAGGAGTGACTCTGCTTCACAAAGTAGCTGTGTTCGATGTGCCTCAGCACAGCCCTGCCTGTGTAACAGCCACAGTCGGGAAGGGGAAGGAACACACTGTCGGTAGAAGGGAAGGGACTGCTGCGTGTGAAAAAGGGGGTCACAAACCCACGAAGTAGCGCAGGTCAGTGCTGCATTCACCTCAGCACTCACAGCCCAACAGACTGAACCCCCTAGCAGCTACTTCACTGAGATCATTTCACTGAAATACCCTGTTTTTCTATTGTCCAAAGAAGGGGGGAACTGGCACTGGAGGAGAATGGTAGGGACAAGGTGAGGCTTGAGTAGGGACAAGGTGAGGCTTGAGTAGGGACCCATGTGTCACAGCCTCTTGGTGTGTTCAGGAGGTGAGTCCAGGTTCATGAAGTGCCAGCAGCAGCACTGGAGCCAGAGGAGACAGCTCAGAGAGTCACATCTGGACCCACATGTATTTAACTCCCACCCTGTACGCATGCTCACATCCCTACTCCCTGTGCACTAGCTTTCTGTTCTGTTGCAGTATTTTGTCCACACATTTCCCTCTGTGGAGGAGACCGTGAGATTGGCAGTAGGGGACACATTGTTCCAGCTCTTTATGGTAAACATGCCTCCCTTTTTATTATTATTTTTCTTAATAGCCTTAAGAGCTTCTGTAGGGGCCTGGACTTTTCACAAGAAAGCTAGTCTTGTATCAGATCTCAGAGACTGGGAATGAACCAAGCTGTCCTTTTGGTAATGTTTATCTTCAGTTCCAGTGTTCAGGAAGATCAGTCACTCTGACCTCAGCCCCCAGACAGCAAGGAAGGACTCCTGCTACTGCTGTGATATTGGGACCTTGGGTGTCAGGAGTGTGGCCTAAAAGCCAAGGAGATAGGAATTCCCCCAGCACAGGTCCCTCCTGACTCTAGCTGCGGGAGGGGAATAAACCAGCAATGTTGGGTCCCGAGAGGAAAGCTGGAGCAAGGGCAGCATTTTGTTCCTTGCAGCCCCCGTGCCCACTCATCCCAAGTCTGGGTACACCTAAGTACATGCAGTGCTACTGGAGGTAGGAAGAGACTGAACTTGGGGAACTGCTTTAGTGCAAACTTAAGAGTCCAGCAGCTCTTTCAATGCTTCTGCATGCATGATGCAGACAGAGCCTGGGTGCTACTGTTTAATAGCAGCCAAGAACGCTTCACAGTTTCCAGCCCCATGCTGCTCCCAGCATCAATATTGTTTCTCCCAAAGCAGTAGGGCAGGAGCAGCAGCCTATTGAGGCTGAGACAGCTATTCTCAGGGTAGCTTGCCACATGTTGCTGGTGACTGCCCAGGTCCCACTAAGGTACTAACACCACCTTCTTCACTGCCTCTTCCAGGACAGTCCTGAGACATGGTACACGAAAATGGATTCATTCCAGGCTGAAATACTGGCCTACAGTGGAGAGGACAGGCCCCAGGAGCTGACAACGCTTCAAGCCACTGAAGGTGTGTGAAAAATCAGGCTCCATCCCTGGAATATCACCCTCCACCCCTTCCCTCTTATACTCATATTGAAGTTACCCTTTAGTTTTCAGGGTAAATGCAGCTTCAAGCCCCTTCCCCCAGGCAGGGACTAGCCCCCAGACTCATGGTGGGCTCTAAGACAGGGAGAACAGAGATAGCAGATGTGGTCCCCTTGATCCTGGGTATTTGTGGTGATGACAGCTACATTCTACCTCCACTGCTGGGCCTGGAGCTCAGGGGTCTGTTTTGTTCTTTCAGAGACTAGCCCTGGAGAGAACTGACCACATCAGAAACAGCAGCAGCAGCTGCTTCCCCAGCCCTGGCCAGTTCCTTGTATGGGAGTCACAGGGGTACACAGGAAGGCCCTGCTTTGCTAAGGCTTCTTCATAGGTAAGCTTTGCCTTCAAATACAGTTTTTTATATACTGCTGCATGTGTTATGTGGAGTGTTACCCTGTTTCCTGAATGGAAAAAATACAGGAGGCTGCCTTCAAAGTCCAGTTAAACTGGAGAGGTCCAAAGGAGTCAACAGGACCCTCCACACTTGGCCACTACTATAAGTTACCACATAAAATACCTAGAGCTCTTAACTGCAGCAACAGATAGAGAATGTCTCAGAGGGCACCTGATTCTCATTGCTAGGCATTTTCTACCCCACAAGATCCCCAAATTAAAAGACAATATTTATTTAGAATAATTTTTATATGAACATTAGAAGTATAAAGAGTTTTAAAAGAAATATCCCACAAGAAACCAGCCAACCTGTACAACACCAACCACACTTTAAGGGCTGCCAGACTCCAACAAAATCAAGAAAATATTTTGTAAAATAGAAATTAATTAAATTCAGGAACATTTATTTATCAAGCAAACTTCTTAAAATACTGATTTTTTTTTTCACAGTTACAGGTAGTCAATTTTCTTTCTAGAAAAGACAGACTTGCAGTTTTGCAACATTTCAAGCACATCTGGAACCAAAAATAGTATGTACACTAGAAAGCTATACACATATATCTAGTTCTGTTAGGAGACCGTAGTCACTTGTGTTAGACATCTGGCAGACTCTCAGGTTCCCACTCCCCAAGCCTTGCAGTGAGGGTTTTCTGGCAGAGTTTCTGCCACCTCCCCTGATTCCAGGCCAATTAAGGAGAGAGGCTGCCATATTGCTGCCTCAGACACACCTGACCTACACACTCTACCACATTTAAAATAGGTTACACAAACCACTGACATATGCAAGAGATACAGAAGATTGCTTGTGAACCACATTTTGCTATATTTACTGAGGCCTCTGCTTGCTCATCTGCTTGCTGGCTTGCTCTTCCAGTTGCATGGCAACTGCCAGGGCATCTAATGTTTCTGGAAAGGAAAACAGGAACATTAGGGGGACTGATCCAGTAGCTGAATTCACCAGTCCAACTGTCTCAGCTGTTCAGCAGGGCTCTGCAAGGGCCACAGAGGGAAGTAAACATCTCAGAAGTAAAGAGAGGGAAGAACATCTCAACTGGTACCAGATCATGCCTGATCCCAAAGCAGCCCTTCATGTTTACATTTTTTCCCCACCCATCAAGACTTTCAAGCCTGAGGCTTGCAGAATTCAAGCTAAATGCCACTAACCCATTCATTGAGCACCTCAGAGGACCAGATCTCATCAGCCAGTAGCACAGAAGGTGGCAGGAGACTTGCACCAGACCCTTGCTCTCAAGCTGTATCCAAGATGGGAGGGCAGTTAGGGCCTTTAGAAAAAAATCACTACTACTTCCTGACAATAGCTCACTTTGCTTTTCATCTTCATTTGGAAAACCCTCACAGGCAAATATTATCCAAGCTGTAATTGCTGAAGTGCCATTTAGGCAGTGCAGAGGGAAGAGGCAGCTGACATCCCTCTGGCACAGAGCTGGGAGACTTCCAAACCAGGTTTGATCTGTGCAGTTGGAGAGATTTTACTACACATCCAGTGATTCTCTGTATTAAGGTAACCACATATCAAACAGATGCAGACAGACATGTCCTATGAGAATATGCCAGACAGACCAGTTATAAATTGATAGGTCTTAAGGCATGATATCCACAAAAACATAAATGGAAACAGTGGGTATACCTGGTGAATCTTTAGTGTTCACATGGGGCTGTTTCTCAAAGTCACTGTTTTTGTCCAAGGCAAAAGGTAAAAACAACATAACTACATAACCCAACTAGCCAAAGAGACTTCAGTGCATTTGCTCATAATGGATATTGTTTTCTGCTCAAGGGAAGGTAGTTTATGGCAGTGAAAAGCAAGTGAAAGTTACTAGTCAAAATTTTACTTGATAAAGTGCAGGCAAAAAGACATTTCAAATCTCTTCCTATGACCTCCTAGTAATACGATCAGAAGGGTAAGCTATTCAGGAGGACTGGGTGCTCAAATCTCAATAGTTATGCTGATACTAGTGTCTGATCTTTGAAATCATTAATGGCAGTGCTAGTGCCTGTTCCAGAAGGTGCATGCCACCGTTATCAAAAAATGTTAACATACCTCCAACACTAATGATGTTTCTTGAGCTGTCCTCTACGAAGCACTTAGCTCTGCTGACAAAAGTCTCGAGATCGTAGTCTGGCTGCTCAGTCATTCCCAAGAGATAGTCAAGTTCAGTCATTTTCTGCATGTCAAAAGAGGGGCCATTATGAGAAATCAACTCTTTGGAAACTCCAGTCCAGCACATGAATTAAAGCTGAGCTTCTACAGACCAGCAGCTCTGTGCCATAAGCAGCAAATGGAGGTCACTAGTAGGAGGTGAAAGGGGACTGGCTGGCCACAAGCAGCAAAATGGTCTTGTTTAGCCACTTGAGCTAACCACCACAAGAAAAAAGGTGGCAGTGAAAAGGTGATTCTTGCATTACAGCCTATGGCCTACCCATTAACACTTGGCTCAGACAAGCTGCTGTCAATATACAGAAAAGCATCTTAGTCTGAGCTGACCTCTTCCACCTACCTGTTTCAGTTCTCTAAGCTCTTCTATAACTTTCTCCTCCTGCTCACCAATCTGAATCACAGCCTCACGGAAATTGAACATGTGGGGAGAAAGTTCTTCTTCCTCATCCTTGGAAAGCTGCAAGAAAGAGTCCAAGTAAGAATAGCAAGTTGTTACCAGCTCTGAGATCTGTTCAGCTCACTGCATACATACATTGTGTTGAAGATTCAAGACTTCTCCACTGGTCTCTGTTTCCTCATTATCAGTTTCCATGTGATTCTGGATTTCACCAGCTCCATTGTGAGGGCTGAGCTCTTTCACTCTGCAACAGGAACATCTGTCATTCTGCTGTCAACAGTTTCTCGGGTGCAGCATCATCAAGCAGCTATTGCAGTTGATCAGTCCTCACCAGGAAGCATTTGGCTTCATTAGAAAAGTTTAACATTATCATCCCCCAGAACAAGGGGCAGAAAACTCAAAGGGGTGCAGGAAGGGGTGCTGGATGTTAGTCTCAGTGCCCAATTTAGTCATATCATTCTAGGACCTCTGCAGCCAAGAAACAGCCAAGTACACAACGCTAGCTGCCAGCAGAGCCTTCCACAGAGGCTATATTCCATACATCAACATGCTCATGACCAATCAAAGCACTTTCAATATAGAAAGAAAAGGAATAAAAACCTCCCCCCATAGAGAAACTTTCTGTGCCAGGACAGGACTATACTAATGGCACAAATCATGCCTGATTATATAGATGCAGATATTGGACATCAGCTGGGCACTTCATTCTACGCTAGTGTCAACCTCACATTTCCCATGAGCTTCAGCCTGCATACCCCTTTCTTGAACTTGCTTTGTGCATTGTCTAAGAGGCCAAGAAGCCTGACTCAAGGCCAGAATCTTACTAGGAAGCATGTTGCACTTGTCCTATATTTTCAGGTGAGGAAGCATGAGAAGAAAACTGCAACTTTGAATCAGGAATCAAACCTCGGAGTCTGTCAAAATTCACAATATTCCTGAATGCATGCAACAAAAATTGCCTTGCAGAGTAGTGCTCCCTTCCTGAGAGGAAGGAAGGAAGGGATAGAATCAACTAGACTTTTGTTAACAAAGGAGGGAAAGTTCCCAGGTCTGATGTTTGTGAAAGTCTTTCTGTTAACGCACAACAGAAGTCACAGGCTCTGCAGCACAGAATCAGAAAGGAAAAAAAAAAAAAAAATCAAAAATCAAGAATCACAGAATCCACTAGAAGAGGAAAAAAGCTAAGCCAGTTCTCTAGCTATTGTGACTTTAAAAAAAAAAAAAAAAAACACACACACACACACACCTACTACTACTGCCCCTGCAGCCATGAAGTCTGCCACCTCACTGGAGTGTTACAAAGGTACCTGCAGCAGAGACAGGGAGGCACTTGCAGCTCTGCCAGTGTTCCTCATGAAGCTGACAGGGAAACCTGGGGCTCAGTCCCTGCAAATCTGTCCCAGAGGTGCCCAACACCAACCATAGGGCACTCAAACCCCACACTCACCACTTGGTTAGCAGGTGCCCTACTTTTAACTCGCATCAAACCCTATTAAGGACACAGTGAGTTCTCTCAGCTGCAGGACCAGGTCAGGGATGCATTCTTAGCACACACATACAGATAGGACCCAGCACAGACCACAAGCAAAATAAGGGATATGGAAAGTACCATTCAGGACTTTTTTTGGCAGGGTAAACTCACTGCAAGACTGTTCCTCTGAAGGAAGGAGGAATTAATCATGGTTTTAATGCAATCTATTATGCTCCAGGCAGAGAGAATCCATATTAATTGCAGAAATCACCCCTGAGAAAAACTTGCCCTCAGCCTCTGAACTGCCAGCAAGGGCAATGACAGCAAGCACACTTGATCAGAATAAGAACATTGCAAACCCTTTCTACAACAAGAGGAGAAACGCCAGGTCAGAAAGGCTGTTACCTGTCAGCATATCTCAGTGTGTTTAAGGTGTACTCACAGGAACTCATGCCTGGAGAAATCATTGCTATCTGCAAACAGAACAAAGAGCCTCAGTAAGTACCATATCTGCTGGCTTTGTCACAGTTGCTGTGGTCAGTGGAGGAAGAAACCAACTTGTTTGGTTTTCAGAACAAGCCAAAGATCTGAGGCTTCAACATCCCCTCATCCTAGAAGGGGGGCACATACAGCTGCCTGCTTGCTCTGTGGTGCTCAAGCAGGCGTGGATTTGACTGTGCCGTGCACGTACTCACCATACAGGTCCTCGAGTTTGCTCCAATGAAAGAGTCTCTTAGCACCTGGGTCAGCTTGCTCTCCCGGAAAGGGGTGTGAGATTTGTTCTGCCCTAGGGCTCGAATACATTCCTAGGGAAAGACAACTCTTCTGAATACAATGTCTGCATCTCTTCTCAAACAATTCTGCAAACTACTAGCAAACAACTGCTGGTAAATCCAGCGAGCTGGAGAATGGGCACCGCTGTTGTTTTGTAAGCACCTCATAGCCTTTTAAATATACTCAAGGTGTTTGACTGCCTCAGTCACATCTGGTTTATCCAGAATATGAAAAAGTGCAGACAACTTGAACAAAGTTTGCAATGGCTGTAGTACCATCTGGCCTGACAAGACTATACTGCTTTTCTGGAGTCGTTATAAATTGATTACTTTCAGGGTTGCTTAAATACAAAATTGGGATTTTTTGGCTCTTATTTTTCTCTGTTCTAGAAAGAAAAAGATCAGATATCCTAGGAAATAAATAATCAGTATGTTGATTAGTACTATTTTCTCCGTGTAAATGCTCACCTTCAGAGCCAACAAGCTCTTGTTGATTTCTGCCCCTTCCATCCGTGTCTGCCGATCAGCACTAGATGTATCTGCACCCCTCTCATTTCCTGCCAGATCCACCAAGGAAAATTTGCCAAACATTTTTCCTTTTCGGCGTAGTATAATTTGAAAACAAGCATGGGACCGGGACGAGCTGGCATTTGCAAAAGTCTGCCCAGATGTCCTACAGCAAAGATGAAACAAGCAATTGTATCACAGAACACGCAACAGATCATAGCAGTAGAAAAGGGCTGAAGTCGATTTAAAAAGGTTTATCCTACATATTAATACCTTATATTTGCATGAATTATGGATTCACCTCTGATATAAAAGTACAGAAGGTCTAACTGTGAGGAATACTTGAACCCACCTCCCAATTTTGAAGAATGAAGGCTATATTAGCTGCTTCTCCACTGAACCAGCCTGCACTGGAATGCCTGTGTAATTGCAAATGCCTCACATGTGCTTGGAGCTGGTAGCTCTACCATGCTTCTGGGGAGGCACTCCTCTAGCACTGCATCTTCCTGCAGCACTGCAGCTCCCAGCTCATTCTCTGAAGGCCTCTGCCACCACACAGGGAGCAAGGCAAGCTCCCCACTTCACAGCATTAGCTGTATTAGTGCACTTGATATCATGGCAAGTGCCCCTCTCCAGCAAAACTGCTTGGCACTTAAGGCTCTGCTGAGCAACTACAACTGTCCAGTAACAATTAACGGACTGGAGATTTACAAGCAAACAACTTCCCGCTGTGACCCTCACCATCAGAGGTTTGGCAGGTTCATTTCCCCCTCCCTGCATCCCCACTGCTGGAGAGAGAGGCTGGCCTAGAATACTGCCATGGAAAGCATGGTCTGAGAGGGTAAAAAGCACAGAGTTCTTGACTGAGTTGTCAGCCAAAAGCAGAGTGCTGAGTGAGCTTTTATGATGTTCTTATCTGCACATGCAAAGTAATACCAAGCCAAGAAATGTTTCTGCCAATTCTCAGAGTATTATCAGGCAGGTAAAATTTGCCAATAAAAACTTGATGTTCAGAAGTCCCTGATTAAGACATGCCAGGATGACAGGTGGTGCCCCAACCACAGCCTGCAGACAGCCTGCCAGGGTGATGAGTCAAGCCTGTGGCTGTCCCTCACCACCTCCTCTCAAAGATTCTTCAGACAAGATCCCTGTATGACCTGCAGTATTTTTTCCCTTCAGGAGAACTCATTTGGCCTGCAGTTAAGCCAAAGCACTTTTGCAGCTGTAGCCTGAGGACAAAAGCTCTTCCTTGTTCCCATAAGCAACTATCACTGCCTCTGTCAACTAGGTGATACTCTTAAAGTACAGATACATAGAGGATGCTCAGATCAACTCTACCACCTGTGCAAGCAATCTGCTTATGTGAATGGTTTGTCCAGAGAGCCATGAGGACATATGGCCACTATGGAAAGAAGGCTAAACCCACCCTTGCCTTTATTCTCCACCTGCCTCACTTTCATGTGGTGCCTGCCTACTTGTAGGCATTGATAGACCTGCTCCTGTTTGAAGGCATGACAGGCCTAGGCTGCAGAATCAGTTATGTGTTTCACAGACATTGAGTGTAACTCAACATGACAGTTTCCATATTGGTTTTAAGGAACCAAACCTGCAGGCACTGCCCATCTCAATCATCCTGATGACATCCTCAGCACAGCTGACTTGTCTCTCTTGGAGGCCAACAACCTGGACTTGCTGCTTGCCATCTTCCAGAACTCGAAGCTTTGCCTTCTTATTCAGGAGGTCAAATACCTGGATTCAGGCAACAAGATCAAGGCAAATCTAAATGCAGTCTCTTTTAAGGTAGTTTGCACCGTCTTCATAGAAATTTAATGCCAAAACAGCACATGTTTAACATACCCTTCCAATTCAGTACTGGATATGCCAGAAGATACAAATAAGTTTCATTCAGCTACTTATCAAGCACAGTCAAAGAAACTGGGCAAAATTAAACACATACCTTCCCATTGTATATCTCAAAGAATGTCACATAGACTTCCAAATTCTGATTCCTGTACCTGGGCTGGCTTAGAAGAAGGAAGACATCTTGTGCTAGTGAAGAAAAGGGGAAAGTTTAACTAGGTTAAAACAGTTGCCACTAGAACATCTTTCAGATGAACTCTGCTATAAGGCAGTGTCTAGTACCTGGATGACAGGCTTCCTACCATGTGGAGAACAGCTTCAGGAGCATCCTTATCTAGGGACTGAAGACAGTTGGGAGGGAAATGGGAGCTTCTACTTTTAAGGTCACCAGCACACAGAGTGCTTACTGGTCTGGTTTGGTCAGTACAAGCACATTACCACCTCATTGGCAGGACATTAAGATATATGCTTTTGCTTTGGACAGGCTAGAAGAATCATGTATTTGCTTGAAGAGCTTCTTGCAGACAGCCTAGAAGATACTCTTCCCTAAGCATCTCCATTTGCTACCATTTGGAAACAAAATAGCTGGTCCTTTGGCTGGATCCAACCTGCCATGATTAAAGGGCTTCACATTTTTAAGTTGGTCTCAAAAGCAAGAGTTTTCCTTCAGAGCCAGGTCATAACAGCTCATTTGTAAGGGACTATCAAACAATTTTCCTTGTTTCAACAGCCTCATTGCACAGGCTATTTTCACAATATGCCTTTCAAAAGCAAAAGTAGAAGAGGCCAGAGTTCATTGTGCTTCACTAGGCATTATTGCCAGGAGCAGCTGCTAAAAGTATTTGTTGTCTGAAAGCCTTTTATATGTGCTAGGATTTTTTGCATGTAATGCTTGGAGGAAAAAAGTAAATCAGGATTATGTATATTCATATGTTTTCTATTTAGCCAGCTTTATATCAGAAATAGCTAATCTTCTACTTCATTTAAGTCAAGTATTTCCAAACACCATCCTTGGCTAAGAAAATAATGAAACAGAAGTAATCAAAATTAAGTAATTCAGTCCAGCAAGCATCAAAGCTAGAAGATATGTCAATTTGTTTCAAAAATTGTTATCTTCTGATGAGCTAGTGTTTAATAGCAGGCTGACTTGGTATGTTAGAAGCTGGATAGAAAATGCTGTTTGTGAAACAGCAGTAATAACTAAGTAGTTACACCTCCTACATAAACTCTACTACTTATTGGTGAAAGCATGAGTACTTTTACTTGGGAATACTTTGAGTATCTATAAAGAAACAGACTTTATTGTTTAAGGAAAAACAGTTTTGACTCATGTATCTAAAGAATCAACTTACATGCAAAAGCATATATTCCCTTTGAGGCATTCTGTGTTCTTCCAGAGAAGTCTCCACCCATAGTCTGCAAAGAGAAAGGCCATCACTGTGGTAGGGTGTAGTATAAGCAAAGGTTACCTTATTTTAGTCTGAGAACATGCTAGGAAGTCATCATTTCTAAGTTCCAATGTCAGTAGGATTATTGCAACATAGGGCAATTCAGGATAAAGTTAGCTTTGTGCTTCCATATCACTTAAGATGATAGAGACTATGCAAAGCAGCAGCTGCATGCCTGTAAGGCTCTGCAGTGCTGGCTCTCCATATGAGTTTAAAGGAGTTGTTCCTCCAAGCAGAAATGCAGGGCCTTGGCAGTGAAACCAAACAGTCTAATTAGTTAAGAGCTAGATTTGCTACTGCTTGCAAAAAACTGACTTGCATGGTATCAAAACACATCCATCTTCTAGACCAGACAAAACTTTTTATTTCTAAAAGTATTTCTAAATACTTTCAGTCCCCCAAGAGCTTTGGCTACTGTTATCCTGGTCACTTGTGCTACCATTTTTAATACGAGACAGGAAGTCATTTACAAGACTAGTTTAAGAAGAATTTAAAAAAACTCAGACCCAACAAGAGAGATTTTCAATCTGTTTAATAGGTATCAGTAATTTCAAGGGGCTGTTACAATTCTCTCACTAGTTCTGTGCTCTAGAATCAGGAAGGAAAAATAGCTTCCTTGACTGTTGTTTGAATGTCTCAAGGTTGTCAGGCACATTTATCATATTCTATGTTTAAAAAAGTGAAAAAAGCTTATTTATTATTAGAAAATTCTCCAGGTAGCATGAAAATTTAATGATAGTTACGTATAAATCCTACGGCTCACTGCAAAATATTAATAGTAGAAATTCCTTGACTAAGCCTTGCATCTAATACTAGAAGATAGTGGGGTAGTCTAGCCCAGTAGACATCACTCTGATATGAGGTAAAGGCTTCTTGCAGGACAAGAACAGGACTGGCTCCTATGTCATGGTGTGAGGGATGAGAATTTTCCACTGGTCTTCTTTCCAGAAGTCCAAAATTAAAAACAAGACACAAGTTGCTGAAAACTTCTAGCCTAACACCTTTGAGATGGAAAGTACAGTCTCTGGTTCTCCAGATTTGGAACTGGTAGACTGGAAGAAGTGGTTAAAAAGTGAATAAATACCCATTCACAGTTAATATCAGACTAGTTAATTGTCCACGTACAACATGAGGCTTATTCTTATATAACCACTCAAGTTTTTGGAATTCTTCTAAACTCAAAATGCAATATAGATAATATTTTAATCCATCTCAGAAGCAGGATAAATACTCCGGCTTTGCAGACTGAAATTAGATGTGACATCAGTTTGATGCAAGTAGTAGTCCTGACTCCTAATACATCCTCAACACATCCTCAGTTTTCAGTCTTCAGTAAACCCATTGTGGGCAATTTAGTATGACATTCCTCACAACTCCAAAGAAAATGTGCTAATATTCTGCAGAAAAAGATGATAAACTATTTAAAATATAACTAATTATACAATGTGCATTATATATATAAGTATTACAAAATAACTAAGGCAAAAACAATTCAATATACTTATACAATCCTTATGCAATCCTATTAATTATTTCAAGGAGCTTAAATATACTTCAGATTAAGCAAGAAAATTTGAGACCTTAGAGAAGATAACTTACATGTGTCTTGCCACTGCCTGTCTGGCCGTATGCAAAACATGTTGCTTTTCCACCCTCAAAGATAGTCTGTACAAGAGGCCTAGCAGTGAACCTGGATGTTCAGAAGGTAAAAGACAGGTAAGACTTAATTTGCACTCAGCTTCATTTTTTTTTTCCTGAGGAGGCTTAGGATAATACCTTGAAAGACCAATAAAAGCAAATTCTTAAGAAATCAAGGCTATACCAAAACTAAGCTTTACACTTTTCAGTCCATAGGTTTCCTCCAAAGTACATTTCACATATACTTCAGGTACCAGTTTTTTAAGCAAGGATGCCATCTGGCCAGAGATCCATGCTTTTATCTTGTAACTCATTCCTAGTGTAAAAAAAAAAAAAAAAAAAAGCATTACCTGTATACCATTTCATTGGAAGAGGATTCATCAAAGGAGAAGTCAAATCTAAATGCTTGGGTTTCTAGGTATTTTGTTAGATCCACTTTCAGCTTTGGCTCATGCACCAACAGGACACACTTGCTGGGAACAGTAATCACATCACATTCCTTTTTCAGAAGTTCTGTTAACAAAGAGACCCTCATTTTTAACATGAATAAACAATGTCAAACATCTCCAAGTCATAGCTGTCCTGCCAGTACACTCACCTTGTTTATTTAGAGGGCGTTTCCTGACACAGACACAAATCCTATGTTCTTCCATCTAAGAGAAAAGTGAGAAAACATGCGTAATTCCTTCCTTGAGTACAAAATAAAGTAGTCAGAATATGTACATGCAGTGGTCAATGGCCTCAAAATTTACTTACTGGGTCAGTTATAGATATTGGTTGGCAGTCCAAAGTTGCTCTGAATTCTCTGATCATCCGTGCAAATTCCCAATTTGGACAGCTGCTGTCAAACTCCTGCACAAGAGACAGGGAGGGGGGGAATGAAAGGAATTAATCTACTAGTAAGAGTAACCTACCATGGGGAAAAAAAAAAAAAAAAAACACCACAGCATGTTAAACAATCAACTGCACACAATCTTGAATTTTTATTTAAAGGTAGCAAGATTCAGATTTTTCTGATCTAGAAATAATCCATCCTTAAATACAGGAAAAACAAAGCCTGGCACTCTATCTTCCCACTTGTGTCCAAAATAAGATTTAGTTTTATTTCAGGGGTATATTATCCCATAGAATCTCCCTTTACTAGTGTATTGTAGAGAATACTCCACCTGTGCACGTTTTGTCCTGATTTCACTGATCTGGGCTCTCTTTTCTTCTCTCTTGTTTTTCATTTTCTCCATCTCTTTCACAATGTTAGACCTTCTCCGAACTAGATAAAATTCAGATGTTTTCTCATTAATTTTTCACTTTATACATTACAAGCACAGCATTTTCCAAATATTTCCAGCTTTGTCATGTTATGAGAGACTAACTTGTTCAAGAAAAAAAATCTTCAGGATGATTAATTCCATTACTTTTATAGTGCTTCTTTCTCAAAGCATATCTGCCAACTATAGAGGCCAGCTAGCAACACACACCATTATTCTGAAGTAAAGTTAGTATTTTCTGAGGAGATAGTCCTTTAATATGATTACACATTTAAAATATACTCAAAATTAAGCTTGACCTCAGTAAAAATTGACCTTTTACTTTTAAATCCACCTTTTAACTTAGGAGTGTACAGAGCAGCAGTCCCTGTGATGCGTTGCTGACCAGTGTCTGTTTTTAGGCACTGCTCCCCATTACCTGGGTTTGATGAAGAGGTCATTCTAGCAGGAGGCAGATGTTCCTCTATATTACCGTTTTCATTTGTCAAGGAAGGCTCTGGGGCACAGCTCAGCCTGCTAGCCCTGGTCCTGCCAGCTGCAGAAAGACAACAAAGACAACAATTAAATCCTGAAGATCAAGAATAATTTTATAATTTGCAGAGCCCCATATGACTGAGGAAAGAAAAGACCTGTTAATAAGCTTTTAATTTGCTCCAATTCATAAGCACTCTAGCACT
The DNA here is from genome assembly GCF_059628265.1 of Tinamus guttatus. Taxonomy (NCBI): domain Eukaryota; kingdom Metazoa; phylum Chordata; class Aves; order Tinamiformes; family Tinamidae; genus Tinamus; species Tinamus guttatus. The sequence continues at coordinate 6,606,780 of NW_028288776.1, forward strand.
CCAAGAACTAAAGCTATCACTATCTCACTTAAAATAATATCCTCTTGAATAAGTTTTTAACCTCCCTCCCACCCTAGACACTAAAAGCCCCCAGCTTGGGCAAAGGAACATCAACTGTTCTTCAGATCAGGCTCCTGCATGGGGAAGGTTGCAGAACATATTGTCAGCAGCATTAAGACACTTCCCTCCCCCTCTTAGGGATTCAAATGCCACTTTTTTCTGCTAAACAGATACCATGTCCGTGACAACCACTCTGGTTAGCAGAGCAGGTCTTCCTTCTATACTTATTTCTGAAATCCTTTGAAAATCTCTTCAGGAAGAAGCCTTGGATATTTATTTAGTCAGAAATCTCTCAGCCTCCCTGTTTTTAGATCTGAAGGAGCTAGGGGAGGGAAGGGTGGGAGAGAGTGTTGTTCCGTTTCTCAGGCTTACAGTGGGAGAGAGTGTTGTTCCGTTTCTCAGGCTTACAGTTTACCTAATACATATTTAAATATCTTTCTTCATATTAACAATTCTGGGCTTTCTCCACTCACTAGGAAGTGCCGAGTTGTTTCTGGTTTGTGTAGAAGTGCAGGGATCCACCTCCATTTCATTTTCCTGGTGGTTGCTCTGAGACTCTGCGATAACAGACATCCTGGTGGAACGGCCACGCAGACCTTTGGAGACAAATTTGAAGTCAGCATCATGATCAGACACTCAGGATTTTCCAAGTAATCATATGCACACACAGGTATAGAACAGAAGGCACCGTGGTGTGGTGGTTAAAAGTACCATTTCCACTCCTTGGGTACATTAAAAAAAAAGTACAGGGTGAAGCAAAGCTGAGAAGGTAGGTGTGTAAAATGTGATCACAAAATGCATGACTAGAGAAAAGCAGGCTGCGTGTTCCAGATTTGCAGCACCAGTATTTTTTTCCCAGATAGCACTAAAAACTTGCTACTACAGTGGTTCCAGAGCCTCATGAACTGAAACTGGCAGTTCAAAAATCTCACAGATCTTTAGAAAGGCTCTTTTTGTAGACAGTCTCTGTAGTCACTTATTGAAGTATATTTTTTCTTTCCCTGAGACCAAATCTCTGCCCAAAGTCAATTGCAAAGCTGCTAAATGAAGGGATCAGAAGATTTTTGATGTACAGAAAACAAATCTGATATGAAAAAAAATCTGAAGTGCAGTGTGAGTATCAGAACTACCATCACCTCTAACAATCACAATAATTTACCCAGAATTAATCGCAATGATTTCCAAGGAAATTCTTCAAACCACAGATTAATTCACATTCTGGATCCAATTTCTTAAAGCCCATAAGATTTCCTTAGAGCCCTGAAATTCAGTACTTATGTCTTTATTGACTCTTTACCTGGAATCTTCTGCTCTGATGCAGAGACATAAGGTGTCACAGCTGCAACTTCAGGGACAAAACTCAGCAGCATTTTTCTTGAATGAAACAGTGCCTTAGACCAACTGAAGGATTTGCTGCATCTGAATGGGTTTGTTTCAAGTAAGTCTTGTACTAGGAAATGCACAGCACCTTCCATAATTCTTAGTTGGAGAACTTAGCAGTAGCTGTTTCTCAGTTAACTCTAGTAGCGCTGTTTACTTCTGCTCCCGCTTTGCTGAGGAGCTTGATGCAATACACATGACGTACCAAGATGGAGACAGACACCTCCTGATCTTTGTTATTACTGAAGCCAATGTTAGTTTTCTAATTAGTGCAGCATAGAGTTTTTAAGAGGACAGAAATTCCTAATCACTCAAAGAATTTAATAACATTTGAGGAACACTGAACACATTGCTTCCCTTTGTGCTCTGAACAGGTCTTTGGGGGTAAGTGTGTCTGTGGCAAAGGCAGCAGGCATTTCAGATTTACAGCTAGAAGCTACATTTCAGAAAAGCAGTGACCTCTCATAACATTTTTCTGTCAGGCTATGACTGGATTAAAACTCCTTTATTTCTCCAGTTAGCTGCCTATTTCCATCAACTGATCTGTCCACAGAAAGGGGACACTTCTCTAGCAAGTTCAAATTTATGGGTAGTTGTCTGGATTTGAGGAAGATCAAGATGATGATCTAATATAGAATCATGTTTGACAGATTAAGTTTCTCAGATTATTCCTGTCTCTTGGAGAGAAAGGGAACTATACTGTCTTCTGGTACCATGTTCCCTCTCCAGCATCACATACAAGGGGCAGAAAAAAAGGGGGAAACTGTCTGAAGATGAGATAATCATTTGTCATGACTATTTCTTTCTGCCTTTTCCACTCTCATGCTGAGACTTCTTCTTATCTTAATTACTGCCACTCACCTTTTGTTGTATGTGGTATTAGCCAAACTCCATGTGAAACTTAACGACTCATTCCAACAGGAACATCCTAATGACATTTAGAACAGCATAAAGGGAAGAACTACAGAAATGCTGTAGAAAAGGGCAACACATCAACAAACACCAGCTCACAGGAACAGGACAGCGATCTGCTGGCAAGGGTCTGCACTCAGGAATCCAAAGTGTTTGTACAAACTAGCATGTTCAGAATATTTGTTAGGATGCCTTAGACTACAACATTGCAACTAGAACTGAAGACCCCCTCTATTTCACTTGGTTTTAGCAGAGGAGTATTTTCTCACCTTCACGTGGAGCAGGAATTTTTGAAAGAGTTGTTCTGCGTTTCTGGAGGAAGAAAGGAATGCTATAAGTAATCAGAATAAGCCATAAACACTTAGCGCAACCCTAAAAGATAACATAAATACAAAAAGGCTTTCTGATCAAAATCCAGCTACAAGATAGAACACCCAAGTCAGAGACCTCAAACTCTGAGAAGCAGTGTTTCTAACACCTGTTTTTCAGGCTGCTGCTGTTGACACTCAGGAAAGACTAAAGTACTTAAAAGCACTTACCTGTACGGCTATATTTTCTTGCAGAGGAAGGTTTTCTTTCACATCTGCAGATGGTATTTCTTCTGCTAACTCAGGATTTATTGTTATCACATCGCAAATGTCAATCTACAACAGCAGAGGCAAGACTTTTACAGAATGAAATATTGCTGCGACTGCTTATAGCATTTTTTTTGCATTGAGTTTCATCATAGGCAAACAAACCTGACCCACTGCTTGCCAAACGTTAGCTTAAAGTTGCCTTGACCAATAAGGTAGTCCATATTCCCTATGGAAAGTCTCATACACCCAAGCATACTAAAAGAAATGGGCTAGTTAGACCATTTACCCTCATCTGCCAAACAGCACACAGCTCCGCAGGAGCCATGGAGCACTTCTGGAGAGAGAGACAAAGCACATTTGGCATCAACCACTTTAATCCCTTACAGCTAATCTTAGTAAATCTCAGCTGCTCTGACTTCTGTGCAAGAAGAGCATTAAAGGTTTCCTGTGCAATTGCACTTGCCCTAATAAACTTCAAAGAGCTACTTGCACCTTGGAAAATGAAGGATTCGGCATTTAATCCATGACAAGTCAGGTCACCTGCATTTTCCCTTACTATTGCAAATGATTTCACCTAGGGGCAGCTCGAAGCCTCTGCGTGACCCTCTGGTGAAGTCATAATCCCACGTTCTGCACTTGGAAAGGCACCGTCACAACAACCGCGGGGCAGCGGGAGCCAGCGGCAGGCAGGCTGGCAAGGGCAACCTCACGTACAAAAAAACATTATCACACATTTTGGTCTTTCAAACCTAAATTTAAGTAATTCTAGTATTGCAGCAGCTTACACCAGAATTCACCTGCAATCAAAGCAGCACAAAAATCACACCAGGATGTTCTTAAGTCCCAAAATAACCTTTGATTTGATTAAAAGGAAAGCCCATGAAATGAGCAAAAAGAAGCAAGTGAGCCTCTGTAAAAGATGATCCCCTTTTCTCATACAAGGGGCATAACTGCTAACTAACAAATTTGACTTTATACAAAAAACAATAATGATTACAAAGTGAATCAGTTCAGAAATACACTTATGTGGAGAGTGCATAAACACATTTGCTACTGTATTATGAACAGCATCTTTGTAGAGGCATTATAATTACACACACAATTTATTCAACAGTTGTATTTACAGCTATTTGAATGTAGTATACAGACAAATGGCACAAGACCAACTCAGAGAACTAGTCAGCAACAGAAGATTTTACCTGAGCTCCCAGGGTAACTGGCAGGACAAACACGCTGTCTTCCTTTCCAGGAGAGATTTTAAGTGGCAGGTCTTCAGCTGCGTCACCCTCAAGAGCCTTGGACTTGCACCTCCCCCACCAATTTTACACTCTTATTTCATTGCACACTAACAAGGAGGTTTTAGAAATCAGACTTAGCTCAATTAATATAGCAGCTGAGCAAACATGCTCACTAAAACCCTTTGCCTTGTCCTGCTACCTGGAAAACTTAACATGACCTGAAGCATGGAGGCTGTTACAAACATGGCAGGTCCATCTGCAAGAGCCCATACCCCATTCTCTGTGTTTCGCTGTGGCACTTCTGACCAGCACTGACCAAGAGGCGATTCAAGTGTCATTACAGTTGGGGTTGCAGGCAAGTCACGGTTAAGGCCCCATACATCAGTCTGGAGCAAGTTTTCCCTGCGCAAAATTCTTAGCACAAAGTAAAGAAACAAGCAAAAACCAATAGCCCTAAGAAAAACACAACAACGCACAGCGGAACCAAAGATCAGCACTGACCTCCTTGCCTTTGACCGAGGCGCCCTCGGACCACTCCACGGACACGGTGCGGCGGTCCGCGTTCACCGCGCGGATCGTGGCGTTGTGGATGAGGCCTAGGAGAGCGCGGGGTGAGCGCCGCGCCGCGCCCCGCGCCGCGCTCACCCCCGACCTGTCCCCCGTCCCCTCACCGTTGCTGCGCTGGATGTTGACGACGCGGCCGGGGCACACGTGGCGGCAAAGGCGGGGGTCCATGGCGCGGAGAGCAGGGAGGCAGAGCGCGCGGGCCGGCGCGTCCCCACCGCCGCCGCAGCTAAGGCCGGGCCCCGGCAACCGTCGCCGATTTAAACCCCGCGCGCCGGCGTGCCGTGGGGCCTGCCGGGAAGCGCCGGCGCGCCACGGCGGACTACGCCTCCCGGCACGCTTTGCGCGCGCAGAGGACTACAATTCCCGGCAGCAGGGGTGGGGGCGCCGCGGTCCCCCGGCCACAGGAGCATGCTGGGAGCTGTAGTCCAGCGCGGCAGAGCCACTAAGAGCCCGCGCCCTGCGAGGCCGCGTAGGGGCTCGGCTGCGAGCCGGGGGGAGCCGCCTGTGCCGCGCGTACCGTCTCGGTAGCGGGGACCCTATTCTGGGCTCGATGCAGCTCTGATCTGCCGCTACGCCCGGGCGGAGCCAGGAGCCAGGCCGCGCCTCGCTGGCGGCCGTCGGGAGGGCACCTGGGCGGCCGGGGAAGGGGTCGGGCCGCAGGCACAGGAGAGCGTGAGGTAGAAGGTCGGTGAGTACGGCCGAGAGGAGTTGGGAGAGGACACGCATCTTTGCAATGCAATATGTAGTAAAGAACAGCAATTTATCTGTTTTTGACCAGCACTGGGTAGCTCTGCCGAAGCAGAGCCTCAAAAAATTCATCGACACTCGTACTTGTTCCTCTCCACGGAAATCTTTAGTAAAAGGCGAAAGATTTATACGGTCTGAAGAGAAACCAGAGTATGACCCACCCTCCGCCACCGCAGCGAGCGCCGCCCGCCCGCCGCCCCCCAGCCCGCGGCGACCCCCGGCCCCGCCGCCCCCGCCCGGCGGCTCCGGCCCCGCCGCGGAGCGCGGAGCTCGCGGCGCCGCCCCGGCCCCAGCGGACACGGAGGCGGCAGCGGGGCCGTAACGGGGACTGTAACGGGGACCGCACGGTGCTGCCGCGGTGCAGCCTGGGTATGCTAATAAGCGATATGCAAACGAGGAATATGCTAAGGAGGAGCATGTTAATGAGGAACACGCTAAGGAGGCCGCCCCGCCCCTCTAACGACGGTCGGGCCGCGGCGGCGCCGACGCCCCAGGACGGCGCCGAGGAGCGGCGAGACCGACCGGCCGCCACGGCGGCCCCCGCCGGGACATGGAGCCCGGGAGCAGCGAGAGCCGCCAGGACACGCGGAGCCGGGGAGCAGCGAGAGCCGCCAGGGCGCCCCCTGCCGGGACGCGGAGCCTGGGCAGTAGCGAGAGCCGCCAGGGCGCCCCCTGCCGGGACGCGGAGCCGGGGAGCAACGAGAGCCGCCAGGGCGCCCCCTGCCGGGACGCGGAGCCGGGGAGCAACGAGAGCCGCCAGGGCGCCCCCTGCCGGGCTGCGGAGCCGGGGAGCAACGAGAGCCGCCAGGGCGCCCCCTGCCGGGACGCGGAGCCGGGGAGCAGCGAGAGCCGCCAGGGCGCCCCCTGCCGGGACGTGGAGCCGGGGAGCAACGAGAGCCGCCAGGGCGCCCCCTGTCGGGACGCGGAGCCGGGGAGCAACGAGAGCCGCCAGGGCGCCCCCTGCCGGGCTGCGGAGCCGGGGCAGTAGCGAGAGCCGCCAGGGCGCCCCCTGCCGCGCTGCGGAGCCTGGGCAGCAGCGACGGGCGCCGGGGCACGCGGAGCCGGGCGCTGCTCCCGCAGTGTTTTCCACTGCTCAAGAATAAAACTCGAGTCTGTTTTTCACCAGTGCAGGGATAGCTCCACCGAAATGGAGCCTCAAAAAATTCCTCGACACTCGTGCCTGTTCCTCTCCACGGAAATCTTTAGTAAAAGGCGAAAGATTTATACGATCTGAAGAGAAACCAGAGTATGACCTCCCCTTCCCGCCGCCGCCGCCCCACCGCCGCGCGCCGGCCCCCAGCACACGGCGACCGCCGGCCCCGCCGCCATCAGCCCGGCCCGCTCGAGTCCCGCTGCCGCCGCCGCCACCACGCCCGCCCCGCCGCGGAGTCGGCGCCGAAACCGGGGAGCGGCGGCCGGAGAGCGGACTCAGCGCGGCTCCGCTCTCACGCGGTGCATCCTGGGGATGCAAATCAGCATATGCTAATGAGGGACATGCTAATGAGGCGCCGCGACCGCCCCAGCGCGCAGCCGGGAGGGAAGGGGTGGGCGGGGTCCCGGTTTCGCAGCAGCGGCAGAGCTCGAGCCGACCTGGTCCGACCCGGCACCGAGCGAGGCCGGGCAGCAGGACGGGAGGTCCCGCTTCTGGTCCCCATTCTGGCTCGAGGTCTCCGAGCGCCCCTCGCTCGCCACGGACAGCATGGCGGGAGGGCTGCAGTTGAGGGGCTGGGACTTCTGATCCGGCACAGGGTCATTGTGTGCAGAATCCCATAGTACAAGCAAATTGTCTGTTTTTGACCAGCCATGGGCAGCCCTGCCGAAGCAGAGCCTCAAAAAATTCATCGACACTCGTACTTGTTCCTCTCCACGGAAATCTTTAGTAAAAGGCGAAAGATTTATACGGTCTGAAGAGAAACCAGAGTATGACCCGCCCTCCGCCACCGCAGCGAGCGCCGCCCGCCCGCCGCCCCCCAGCCCGCGGCGACCCCCGGCCCCGCCGCCCCCGCCCGGCGGCTCCGGCCCCGCCGCGGAGCGCGGAGCTCGCGGCGCCGCCCCGGCCCCAGCGGACACGGAGGCGGCAGCGGGGCCGTAACGGGGACTGTAACGGGGACCGCACGGTGCTGCCGCGGTGCAGCCTGGGTATGCTAATGAGGGACACGCTAATGAGGGACGTGCTAATGGCGACACCCTGGACCACACCGGCTCCAACACCGGTGCCCGGGGCAGGAGGCACTTGCAGGAGTTCTGGGTCCCCGCAGCACTCGCTGCTCCCTGGTGACCACCGGGCCCGGGAGCAGAGACGCGGGGCGGGAAAGCCCCAGCAACCCGCTCCTGCGAGGCGGCGCCTCGGGCCGGGTCGGGGTACCCACTATCCCCGAGGCCTGAGGCTCCTCTCCCGCCCGAGAGCAGCGCAGGCGAGCCCGCCGCCGCCCTCCCCGCTGCGCTCCGTGCGCCTCCCGCCAGCGCTCGCCACAAGCCGCGGCAAGGACCGCTTCGCGCTGCGCTCGCTCGAAAGCGGGGCCGGGCGCTGCCCGCGGCTTTCCCGGGGCTGCCGGGCAGCAGCAGCAGCAGCTCCCCGTGACGCCCTGAGTGTTTGCGGCGAACCACGGCCGGGGCTGCCTCGCGCACGGCCGCCCCGCGCACCCGCACGGTGCTCGAGGGCTCCGCGCTCCGTCCCGCTGGCGGCCGCCATTGCTGCGGCCCTTCCCTTCACGGCACAGCCCCGCGTCGCGCGGTGACGTCACACTCTCGCGAGAGCTCGCCCCGCCAAGCCGCCCCGGCATCCCGCGCGCTTTCTCTTTGCTGCAGCGCCGAGGATGGGTGAGTGTGGCCGTTGCCATCCGCGGTATCCGCCGCCATCCGCGCTCATCCGCCGCCATCCGCCCGCTGTGCGGCCACCGCCCGCCTCGCTGGCCGCCTCGGGCGCCGCCGCCGCTCCGTCCCGTTTGTTACCGGCGGCCGCTGAGGCGCTGGAAGAAGAGACGGCGGCCAGGCCCAACATGGCGGCGGAGGGAGGGGGCGGCCGCGCATCGCTGCGGCCCTGCGCGGGGGGCGCCTCCCGCGGATGAGGTGGGGCGGCTGCAGGGCAGCCCGGGCGGGGGGCTCTCTGCACGAGGAGCGTCTGGGGCGTGAGGAAGTGGCCCCTATCGGCTGTGGGGGGAGGGGGTTGTTCTCTAAACCGCATAGTCTGCGCTCCCTGCTGGGGAGAGACTCCTTCCAGGACGGGAGGCTGATTCCCCTAAAAGGGGCTGGGTATGGAGCAGGTGATGTGGGATGGGGGAGGCTCCCTGCCACACACAGCGCTGCTGGAAGGAGGCGACGGTGGCTCCGAGTATCAATGATGAAGCATCTCTGACTGCTGCATAAGACTTGAGTGTGCTGTGCGGATACCAACCTTGGAGAGCTGAGGACTCGGAGCCCTGTCTCCCACCTTCCCCCCTGTAGCCTGGTTGTTTCTGCACCATCCTCTGACCATGCGGCTCTTCATCCAGGTATCTCCAGAGATAACTGGCACAAGCGCCGCAAGACTGGGGGCAAGAGGAAGCCCTACCACAAGAAGAGGAAGTATGAGTTGGGGCGCCCTCCTGCCAATACCAAGGTGGGTGATTTAGGGAGAATGGCCAGTATTTGTTTTGTTTTCCAAATTTGTTTTGCTGATCAAATAGTTTTAGTGGCATAAGTGCATATTCTGCTCTGTGAGTGGTTAAGTTATATGTCACTGCTTCTTTAAGCTGTTATTTTTCCTGATAGCTGATAAACACAGTGATATATTTTTGTAGTAAGAGGCACTTGGAGTGATGAAAACTTCACCTTAGGTGGGTGCAACAGACTGTTTTGGTTGTTACTGCATCTGCCAATGCTGGGGTTTGTCATAGTTACACTGACCACGTTGCCTCTGAGCCTAGGTTCTGCTGAATGCCCTTCATTCACGTGGGCTCTGTGCTGTACCTGTGCTACTGACGTCATAACTTCTGTTTTTGTCTGTAGATTGGCCCACGCCGCATTCATACAGTGAGGGTTCGTGGTGGTAATAAGAAGTACCGTGCCCTTCGGCTGGACGTTGGCAACTTCTCCTGGGGATCCGAATGTGAGTGTGCAGTAAGTTGGGTGATTTCTGCAGAGCAACCCTGCTCTTTTGGCTACCTGCACTGCAGCAAAGCAAGGGAAGTGATGCTGCAGGCATGGTTTTCTAGGCTGGTTTTGAACCCTGGAGCTTGCAGAACAGAATGGGAAGCACAATGATGATAACTTTGACCTTACGTGGGCTTAGGAGACTTGGGTGTCTACGCTAAGCCCACAGTGATTGGGGAGTCATAGTTACACTGAGTGAAATGCTTGTATGAGGTGTGTGTTGTTTTTTTGTTTTGTTGTTTTGTTTGCTTATTTCCCCCTTGGGTTAGGTGTGAATTAAAGGAACAAAAAAATACACAAAACTAATTACTTCTAGGACTGTGTAAATGTGTTTTGTTTGCTGCCCAGTTATCTGTGAACATTTGCCAAAGGTTAGGCAGTCTTCTGCAAGAGAGAAAAGAGTGGGGATTTTGGTGAGAAGGAGTGGCTCCAGGGGTGTTGTGTTACCCTATGTTTTTGTGACTCCTACTTCCGCATCACTAAGTGAGAGGGGAGTTAAGTATCCCTTGGGAAAGGTGATTTTTGTTCTAGATGAAACTAAATATGCTAGATAACTACTGAAAAAATAGATCACTAGGTAAAAATCATCTATCTTGCGCCTGCGCCCACTCAGTGGTGCTCAGTACAATGGCAAAAAACAGTGGTAAGTGGGTAGGGCTGTGTTTCAGTGAGCAGTGTGTGAGGAGGGAGGAAGCCTGGACTTCTAAGTGATCACAGAGCACTCTCCATGCTGAAAGCTGCAATAGGCAACATCTCAGAAGCGAGGGGACTTACAGTGCTTTGCAGATCAAGAATATGAAGGAAAAGGGATTTTTTTCCTTGTTTCTGGCCACACTGTGCCTGTCCTTGGCATGATCAGAGGGCTGGGGCTCTGGGGCTGGCCACTGCAGAATGCTCGCATCTGGTTGAACATTTTAGGTGGGACTTGAAGGGTGAAAACATTGAGCTTGCTCTTAATTTACTCATAAGCTCTGCTTCTATAAAAATGGTTTCCAGTCCGTGCTGCAGAGCAATCTCGTTCAGTGCAGCTTTTTTCAGTAACTGTGTTAGCTGGTGTCCGCTGAAGTATCTTTCAGGCCAGAAACTCTGTTTTCAACATCACTCAGTCTTATGTGAGATGAGTTCCACAAGGCCACTATTTTTCATCTAGAATGAATCATTTTCCAGGAAGAGGCTACTGTCCTAGCTACAGAAAATTGGACTGATGAAAGAAGAGATGCATCTTTTAGTTAAATTAAAGACAGTGCCAGGGAAGCTGGAGGACATTTGGGTGAACTTCAAAGTGGGAGAGCAGCACTTAGGGTATGTGTGATATGCTGTGGATTGTATTCTCAGTTACTTAACTCCTGTAGATTTCAATTTATACTCTTCTTTTGGAAGGTTGCACTCGCAAGACAAGAATCATTGATGTCGTCTACAATGCTTCCAACAACGAGCTGGTGCGGACAAAGACCCTGGTGAAGAACTGCATTGTTCTCGTTGACAGCACCCCGTACCGGCAGTGGTATGAAGCCCACTACGCCCTGCCTCTTGGGCGCAAGAAGGGTGCCAAACTGGTATGTGGTGGGTTGTGTGGTGTCTGCAAGGCTGGAGATATTTGTCTGCTCAACAGAGTAGTGTCCACCCTGTTAGATGCAGTTAGCCAGCATTGATGAGCAGGACCTGCTGGAGGGGAGAGTTACCAGGATAGATCTGCCTCTGTTTACAAAAGTTTCTGGGGGACAAAACCTCTGGAGAATTGCACGCATTTGCACACAAGGACCTGCCTGTAGATCACTTGGTCTTCTAATGATGATAACTGTGTCCAGTTCTGCTGCTGAGGGGGGAGCGATGACATCGTATTGTGCTGAGGAAGACTTTACAGGTTGGGTCCTTGTACTGAGGAGTGCCTGCTTGCTTCTAATTAGAAGTTGGGTAGAAGAACTTCTGCTTGCTTAGGGTTTTAAGTATCTTTAAATTGTCAAGTTTTTTTTTAAGTTCAAACCTCAGACTCTCAGATGTATTTAAACCTTCATGTGTTGTATATTTTTTTCCAAGGTTTCCACCTTGCATTTAAAAAACCAAAAATAATAAAAATTTCTGAGCACTCAGCCTGTAACCTGTCCTGCCAGGACTTGGTCACACCCAAGCGTGCTCTCATGTCTGGAAAGGGAGAGAGGATGCACTTTATTTTGCAGGAAGATTAACACATGAAGTAAAGCTTGGCAGTTTGTCTAGAGAGCGACCTTCTCTAGGGTGCTGTGTTGTCATGGGCAAGTTCTGGATAGTTACATCCCTTGGTCTAGATAGTTGCATCTCTTAATCTCAAAAACGAGAAGCCGTACCAGATGCTAGACCCTGCAGTACTTGCACCTTTGGCAGGTGTGACTCAGCAGACGCAGTAGTGCCATGCTGAGACCACAAGGGCTTTCTTGGCGTTAGCAGAGTACTGGGCGTTAGAGGAGTTCTGCATCTTTGAGCCTGCGCTAGCAGGAGGCTTAACCTTGTCTCCATTTATGGCCTTATTTTTAGACTCCTGAGGAAGAGGAAATTCTGAACAAGAAGCGTTCAAAGAAGATCCAGAAAAAATACGACGAGCGAAAGAAGTTTGCCAAGATAGCTAACATTCTTGAAGAGCAGTTCCAGCAAGGAAAGCTGCTTGGTGAGTCCCTCTAAACATTTGTAATGGGTAGGGACGAGGGAGTCAGGGCACAAACAAAGTGGCAGAGATGGTTTTATTCTTGACTTTTTTTGCGTTCACTCAAACCTCTACAAGCAGCGATAAAGCTAACTGCAGCAGTAGTGATGGTGCTCTTAGTGTTGATAGGAGTATTTTGTGGATATTAACTCTAACTTTTGTGCTTTTTGAATCTCGTCTGGAGGGAGCTCTGCTCTGTCAGGAAGGGGAATCTGATTCTGGAGCTAGAATTACTGTGTATGTCACAGCAGTGCTCCTGCAGTAATCACTCCTGGTCAGTGCTGGAGTTGATCGTGGAATGTAAGATAAGACAAAATAAACAGAGACCCCTGGGCTGCTTTTTGTGTCAAAAAGGAAGAAGGGGGAAAAAAAAAGGCTCAGAATAAACATATAATGCCATTGAACACTTTTAAGTTCTGGTTTAACTGCTTTGTGTTTTTGAAGTCTTCTGGTGATGAGACCTTTGTCCAGTTCTGCTACTGAATTTGAGCGATGACAGTTTGGAGATCTGAAGAGGACTTCATCAGGGTCTTAATGTAGTAGAGCAGATTCCAGAGCAAGATACCTAAAGAAGGGGAGGCACTGAAGTCAGTGCATAAACTGGTATCTGTTGCTGTTTTTCGCACCTTGATGCACGTGCAGAGTCTGCCCACAGTGTTCCTTTTGGTTTGTGTATGTGAATTGTTTAATTCATTTTAACTGAATGATTTGTCCTTGCAGCTTGCATTGCCTCCAGACCTGGACAGTGTGGCCGAGCTGATGGTTATGTTTTGGAAGGCAAGGAATTAGAATTCTACTTGAGGAAGATCAAGGCCAGAAAAGGCAAATAAATATAAACTATTCTACAGAAAGACCGAATAAAATCAAGAGTCTCTACTACACCGAATGGGTAGCGTGCTTATTTGTGTGTGCAAGTTGGAAGTGCCTGTAGAATGTGAGAGTAGGAAGGATCTCCTGGAATCCTGAGTGCTTTGTGCCTTCGGGCAAGCTTTGAGCTAAAACCTCTCACCGAGTTCTAGGGCAGTAACTTGATTGAGCAAGTGGGTGTGGAGAAGAGTTGTCACATGAAGCTCATGTGAACCCAGTGCTGACAACCGAACGCAGTGCTGACAACTCCGTAACTTCTGGGGATATTTCTCTACTCTGTAGTTTTTTAGCTGCGGCACTTCCGTGTCTTGCATTCTTCACACGTGTGACTGTCATGATGATTAAAACTGAAGACTTGTATCTGACTCCACTGGCTTCAGCAGCTGGCACCTCCTGTCTCAGCTTTCTGGATCATGCTTAGCCCTCCACAGGTTTGAGCCAGCTGCCGCTTGTGCCCCTTTCCTCATTCCTTCGCAGGTCGCATCCTTGTTTTTTGGGTCCTGTATGTTGTTTCGAGCTGACTTTGGCTGCACTGCTAAGTGACCAGCTGGTCTTTCGCTGACTTGCTTGGTCTCATTCCGGTGCAAGATGAATTCCTTCTAGCAGAAGGGCCAGGCTCTACCTGTGGTCTGACCCTTTCGAAAGCTGGATACAAGTGCCAGCGTCCTGTCCCATTGGATTTGGTAGGATGGGAATGCCATGGTGAATGAAATGGCATGAACCCCTTTCCCCTCTTTCTCTGCCCCGCCCCCCCCACAAAAAAAAAAAAAAAAAAAAAAAAAGGAAAAGCTAATTTTTCATAGAGCTGCTGTGTTCAGAGAAGGTCTCTGAGATAAATCTCTACCTCTATTTCCAAAATGTTGGATGTGTTTTTTAGGTGAAGGAACTGAGCTGATCTAGGGGCTGGCCCTTGCAGGAGTGGGTACAGGCCAGACTTGACATATTTCTGTGCCCTCGCGAAGGGCACACAGCGCACGCTTGGCCCCACTTGTACTGTTTTGTACAAAAGCCTCCTTCCCTCACGGGAGCTCCTGGGTGAGGGACAGTGCTCACAGCCCGGACTTCAGTTTTCAGCACTGAACTCAGAAATAATCCATGATCAACCAGCCCTGAGTAGAACTGGAGATGGAGAGGTGCGTGCAGATCGTGGTGCTGTTATCCACCAGGCAGAGCTCCTCGTTCCTGCGCTGGAATGGGCACTGCTGCTGTGTCTCTGGTGCCTTGATGCTAACTCTCTGCCTCCCACATAATCAGTCAGCCTTTGGCAGGTACCAGGCTGCTTTTCCCGTGCTGTTCTGCCCCAACTGCAGCCTGTGGCAGAGGGGTTGCACTTCAGCTAAGGCGCCCTGAGCTCTGCGCCTGCAGCTGCCCTCGGAGGCAGGGGCTGAGGGCGGATCTGTGCTGCGTGTGAACGCACTGATGGCATCAAAACACGGCCGGGGCGCGAGCACAGCCCTGCCATCGGCTCACGGCTCCGCGCTGGGAGCCGGGCCGCAGCTGGGCGTGACGTCTGCACAAGCACATTCCTGCTCCATAGTGATCTCGGGTAAACTTTCCCTGCTTTCCAGCAGCCGCCCTTGTTGCCAGGAGGTGGGGTGGCTGCGATAAGGAGTTCTGGGGAGAGATGCGTCACGTCTGCTTCCTCTCCGCTTGTTTCTTCACTCCCCTCGCCCTCCGTGAAGTACAAACACAATTCAGGGTGTTCCTGGCGGACTTTGCACAGACAGAGAAATTGAGGATCGCAGAGGAAGCACCAGGCTGATGTGCAGGAACTGCAGCCCTGGCTCCTGATGAGCAGGTTTATACCCAATTCATCAATGCATGCTACCTACAGGACACATGGCTTTACTGCAGCTGCTAAGGGCAATGGCCATGGGAAAAAAACACACTTTGCAGGGCAGGCAGCCTCAGCTGGTGCCAGCCCTGCACCTCCAGCCCCCTGGGGCCAGCACTAGGTGTGACGTGGGAATGGGACAGAGTGGCAGCAGGTTGGGACATGAGCACCTCTGGCTCCCACGGTGACACATGCTGCAGGACCTTGTACAGCCTGAAAATAGGATCCACTTTTGCTAATCTAGCGCTGGCGTAGTGCCATAGATGCATGCAGTGATTTACCTGCCTGGGAAAAGGGAAGTCTGGAATGCACTGAGCCAGGAAGGAGTGCGTATGACTAGCTGGACTTGCACACAGCTTTAGTTTGACTAGCTTTAAGGAGGTGGCAGCGTTTTCCAAGCCCAATTTAAAGACTTCGCCGTGTTCTTTAGATTGTCGTGAGAGCTGAATTAATGAAACTGCTTTTTGCACAATAAGCAGCCCACAGTTTATCCTTGGTAAGGTTAGCTGTTATCCTAAGCCTCAGGAAAAACGCTTGTATCTGGGTGCGGGAACCCTTCCACCGGAGCTGAAAGCTTTTATTTATTATTTTTTATTATTTTATTCAGTCTAATAGCAGTAAAATTGAACCCCACAGACCTCACTGGTGTCGTTCAACCAGAGCAGTGCCCTTACTGTCCCAGGAGATCATGCACGGTCCTTGATGACTGTACCTTAATTCTGAATTCCCTGACTTTCTGGGCAAATGTGATGATCCCCACCAGTGAGACAATCAGGAACTTCTGCAGCAACAAGAAAGAACCTCAGAGCTGAGTCTGGCAATAGGTTTATTAATACTGAGGGAACCTGGGGTTTTTCTCCAGGGCTAATGCCCTGTGTCCCATCTCTTGCTTAGGCTGTGCCCTGTCCCTGTGCTGGTCCTGGCAGCAGGAAGCCTGAGCCAGCTGCAGCTCAGGAGGATCATTACATGGATGGGCTGAGCCCTGAAGTGTTTCGGCTAATGGGTGGCTTTGAATGCCGTGTGCCCAGTCCTAAACCCACTGGGACCTTGCCATCAGTTAGAGTAGATCTTGACTCAGGTTCGAGTGGTAAAAGACCTGGTGCAGTCCCACTTCTGGATGGGAGGGACAAGGAGAAGTGTCTGGGGATAAGGAGCCTCGTGGCCATCCATGGCAGCAAATTGGAGATTGGGGAAGGCACTCAGCCCCTGAGAAGGGAGGGCTGCGGATGGCAGCGTCACGGCAGCTCCAGAGCATCCTGCCGGTCTGTGCTGAGGCTCTCGCTGGACGGTGCCTTCACCAGGATCTGTGGCAGCTCCTTCTTCTGCTCTTCAGAGGCCCCCGGCAGCCGGAGGCCTTTCAGGTGACCACCAGGCATAAGGGACTCACTGGCCTGGCTTTCCTCATCCCCCGTGTCCTCCTCCTCGATGGCGGCCACGGCCTCGGGGTCCTCGGGGCGGTTGGGGTGAGGCGATGGGGAGCCGCTGTCCGCGCGGGGCCGCCGCAGGTGCGGGTGGGCTCGGCCGCCCCGGCCCAGGTTCCTGAGGCTGACGGCGGGGGACGCGGCGGCGAGGAAGCGGGTGAGCAGGGGTGTGTGGATCCGCGGCGAGCTCGGCAGGGCCTCCACCGGCTGGCTCTGCTCCGGGTCCTCGCACATGCTGGGGGAGCACAGGGGGAATGCAGGTGATGGGGTACCCAGAGGCCCTTTGGGAAAGGGCCCCCCTCTCCATCTGGATGCAAATCCCAGCTTGGCTGCTAGATGCCCAGAACTACTCGTGGCCCCTGCCCGAACATGTTTGCAAGCCAAGGGCAACTCTGGCAGGCTGTGCTCATGTGCCCATGGCTCCTTCATCACCCGGAGCAGACCCGAAGGAGCCGAGCAGCGCAGTCCCAGGGCAGGTTTGCTGTTTGCCTGCTGTAATTGGGCCCAGAGGGGTGAGCCTGGTTGTGCTGCTGCCTCCCGAGCACTCCCCTGCACTCCCCGCCGCAGACAGGCTGCACCAGGGCTCCGCGGGGCCAGCACAGCAGGGACACGGACGCTGTGTGCCCGAGGCTGCCCCAGGCAATGGCAGGGACACGTGGACCCAGGGGACCCCGCCGGGGCGGCCAGCACCGCGGCAGCACCGCGCACTCACCGCATGTCGAAGGTGGAGCCCAGGAACGAGGGCTTCAAGGTCTCGGCGGCCGTGGCCATGGTGTAGGGGGGCTGTGCTGCGGGCTCGTTCCAGTATTTGTCCTTCGTGGCAGGTGGCAGGTTCTGGTACATGTCATCCACGGACAGCAGGGACACCTGGGCAGTGCATGGGCAGGGGACAGCAGGGCTTGGCAAGGATACGAGCAGGAGCCATGGGACAAGGGGCAGCCCCATCTCTCTCCACAGGTGCCTCCTTTGGAGGAAGGTCTGGAGGCCAGGGGCAGGCCAGAGACTGCAGGGCACCGATCCTGTTTCCCAGGAATGTCCCTGCTTCACAACTGCAGCAGTTCTCAAAAGGCTGACATGGGACCCACCTGCAAGTTCCGGTCTATCAGCTTGTTGGTCTCAAAGTCATCGTCATCTTCCCCAAAAGGGTTAATGATCTGCTCTGCCACCTGGGGAGGGAGGCAGCTGGGTGAGACAGGGGCACTGGGAACAGGGAGGGAGCTGGGACACGGGCATCTTCCCACGACTGGGGCAGCCCTCGCACCTTGAGCCAGCCGGCGTAGAAGAAGAACTGCAGGAGGGTGGAGAGGGGCACATACATGTCCAGCTCCTCTTCCTGCCCCGGCTCCAGGGGCTCCAGGAACTGCCGCCCGATGAGGCAGAAGGCGAAGAAGGAGTAGACGGCGATGGTGACCACCTGCCGGGAGCGCAGGTCAGCGGGGAGGCAGTGGGGACTCCTGGAGCCGCTCCGCCTGGGAGGGAGCCGAGTGGGGCTCCGCATGGGAGCTGCTCGCGGCTGTTGGCTGCTTGCTCAGGGCATCCTGCGATCGGGGCTAACCCATGGCCTCGCCAAACTCTGCCAAGGTGCGATTGCCTCGCAGCCTCCTCCTGCCCCCTGATCCTGCATGTTCCTGCCTGGAGCACGTGCAGCAGGAGAACTAAGTGCTTTTATAGAGAGGGAGAGCGAGCGAGCCCTTCGGTAGGGGGGAGGGAGGAGGCTGCTGTGGGTCCATTGCTGTGGGGTGGAGAAAGCTTTTTCGTACCGAGGTCTGAGCTTGGGGACCCCAGGGTCCCTGGGCGCACGGGGACACCCACCTGTGTGTACACCAGAGGGATGCTGATCCAGTCGTAGTGGAACAACATGCTGCACTTGGCCCGGTAGAGGTTCAGCTCCTGGGCAGAGAGGCAGGGATGGGTTACGCCGGCCCTGCCCCAGCGCCCGCGCGCGCCGCGGCCACTCACGTCCATGAGCAAGCGGAGCGCCACGTCGTCGCGCACGCGGCCCTCCCGCCGCGCCTGGGCGGCCAGGTTGGTGAACCACACGCAGGGCACCCAGTACTTGTTGAAGTCCGAGTGGAGGCTCTCAAACTTCTTGCGCTCGTCTTGCGTCATGAAACCTGTGGCCGGGGAAGGGGCAAGCCGGGGGGAGACTCAGTATCCCGGTGCCGCCAGGGAAAAGGCGTCCTGAAAGCAGTAGCAGCCCCATCTCCGGGACCGCCTTCCCTCCACGCCAAGCTGTTGTCTCGTGTCTGCCCTCACCCGCTTCCACCACGTGGTCCATGGTGGGGAACCTCTTGAGCACCCGGGTGCTGACGGAGCGGAGGATGAGCACGGCTGAGAGGTTGGCATAGCGGATCAGGGTGCGTCGCAAGATCCGGCCCCTCTCGTCCTTGCCGTGGACGTTGCTGGAGATGACGCACATGAGCTGGTCGGGCAGCGGGATGCTTGTGTACTGGGCCCACCACCGGTTCACGATCAGGGTGACATAGAAACCTGCACCAGGAGACTCAGGGTGACATAGAAACCTGCACCAGGAGGCAGTGTGGGTGGTCCTGAGCATCCATGGAGGGCACAGGGTGGCACCTAAGCTAGCATGGGCCCTCCTGCCTGTCAAAGCAAGGCTTGTTGGAGCGGAGCAGTGGTTTGGGACAAGGGGAGCCCGTGCAAGGAGACCTCCCAGGTTTCTAGGGGTGGCGGGTTTCCTGGTAGCAAACAGATAAAACGCACACTGTGCCTCCCTTGGAGTGCCCTCCGTGGGGACGGCGGGTATCCCCAGCCCTCCTCCCTCCCTGTAGCCGGCTCCCGTGTCCCTCAGGCTGGGCAGCCAGGAGCCATCCCCCTAGATCTCCCAGTCTGAGGGTGCTGGGGGAACGTTTTGCCTAGGGAAGAGCACAGAGCTCTTTGGGAGCAGCCTGGAGCCGCCAGTGCCGGGGGGAGCAGGGCACCCCGGTGCAAGGAGGGCCCATGTACCTAGCACAAACGAGATGGGGATGAGGTCCGTGGAGCGGTTGCAGTACTGAGCCACCTTAGTGTAGAGGCGCTTCTGCTCCGCGGTCAGCAGGCACCTGCCATGGGCGGGCAGTGGGTCAGGGGCACGTGCAGGTCTCCAACCTCCACACAGAGCCATCACCCACCTCCCCATCCCCTCGCTGGGGTGTCCCCGGGGACTTTCCGCCCCCACAGCTGCCCCAGCACAGCAGCTATGAGCAATGGAGCATCCCCGCACATCCCTGCCCTGGGCGGTGGCACCACCAAGGCTCTTCCCAGCATCCTGGAGGATCCCCGGCACAGGCAACAGTGGAGACGCTCAGGCCCCTGCTCACCGGTACACGAGGCTCAGCACTGTGTAGAGCACCATGAAGACGATGAACTCCTTGTAGAGCAGCTTGTAGATGCTGCCTTTCCAGCGGAAGAGCAGCTTGGAGAAGCCCCCGAAGTGGGAGTTGGCAACTTTGAGTGTGTAGGAGATGGTCATCGTGGCACAGCCTGGGCCTTGGTGCCGCAGCCAGGACGGGCAGATGGACGTGTCACCTGGAGGAGCCAAGTGTGGGCCTCCACTGTCCCCTTGGCCAAATCCTTGTCCACCATCAGGATCCCCCTGCCCTTCCCCATCCCCTGCCCGCTTCCTACCTGCCCTCTCTGCCTCCTCTCCCATCCCGCCTGCACCTCATCCCCCTAAATACCTGCCCGGCCCTGCAGCCAAGTGCCCTCGTGATGGATTGGAGCTGTCACAGGAATGTGGAACTCCAGTAGGTCCCTCCTCCAGGGAACTGGCAGCAGCCAGAGAGATTCCGGCGGGGCTGCTGATGCTGGGACCAGTGAGGTGGTTTGGGCCGTGGGCTGTTGCTGCTGCAGCAGCCAAATCCAGGCTCCATGAGAAAAAGAAGGAAGAGCGGAGGGATGAGCCCTGGCAGGCCTGGGAAGGTGACCCTGGGGCTGCAGGCAGAGCAGGCACTGAGGGGTATTTTTGAAGCATGGAGGGAAAATGTATTTTTTTGCTGCCCCAGTGGCAGTGTCTCTGCCTACCCCTTCTACAACGGGGCAGCACGGGGGCTCCCTGTCCCTCTGTGTCACCAGGGCAGCTCCGGGACATCCAGGGCTGGGCTGGGTGGAAGAGCTGGGGCTGTCCGGGGCTGCGGGACTTGTCTGTGTCTGGCACGGGGCCACTTTCCCAGGGCTGGAGAGGCAGCTGGAAGAGCAAACTCCAGTGGGATGTAACCAGTGGGAAACATCCACATGTAAGAGAGACGCTCGCAGTAAAACCCTGCCCTTGTGCCCAGGCCACACTGCACCTGCAGAGCCCAGTGGGCGGGATGTCCCTGTGCCCCGTGTCATCGTCCTGGGGGTGTCCTGTGCAGCGGGACGCGCTGCCGGTGCAGGAGCGGGGCCGAGCAGAGGCAGCAGCGAGTCGCGCCGGGGCCGGAGCAGCGGCGGCTCTGCAGGAAGCGCCGTTTCCGCTGCTGGATGCAGCACCACGTCCTGCCCTGCCCCGCTCCCTTCCTGCCTGGGGCCCAGCCAGGCCCCAGGGCAGCTCTGCCAAGCAGGGTGGCCAAAGGGCTCCCAGCCCGGGATGTCCCTCTGAGTGGGGTGGCAGACACAGGCGTCCCCCCATGGGGCACCCATGGGCGCAAGGTACCGGGCAAGTGCCAGGCAGGGAGGTGATTTACACCCAGGGCCTTTTCCCTGGTTCCCAGGAGCTCAACAGCGCTCAGCCGGAGCTGGCACAGCCCTTATTTACAGCTTCCTCTGCGGGGCTGTAAATCACGCCGGGGCTCAGCGCTGGCACTGCACGTTTTTGCAGAGGTTCAGGGAGTGCTGGGCTGCAGGGCAGGGCTGAAGGCTGCCCCACGGCACCTGCAACCTTGCAGGGAAGCAGAGCTCGTTGCAGCCCCCACAAAACAGAGCGGGAAGAGCTTGGGAGCTGTGGGCAGCACTTCCCAGTGGTGCTTGTAAAAAACCTCCTCTCTCCAGGACTCGACTCAAGGCTGGTGGCATCCCTGATGCCTCAAAGCCAGCAGACAGGGTGACAGAGCAGGAGCAAAATGATTTATTTCTTATTGACAGCCGGCGCCTGGCAAAGCATCCCAACAGCCGTGCTGTGGGGACAGGCTGCCCCACTGAGCAGGCAGGGCTCTACCAGGTGCCCCCTTGCAACGAGTCCCTGCCAGGCTGGGGCATCCTGCCCACACATTTGGGGTGCACAGACCCCGTTATCTGGGGCTGGCAAGCAGCAGATCTGTGCAGGATGCCATGAAGCCCGGGTGGCAGCGTGCTGGCCCCAGGAGGCAAAATTCTGCTGCCTGGTCCCAAAACCCACCGGAGCCAGCGCACCTCCTTCCTCAGGCATCCCCAAACACTGCCCGCCTGCAGCGGCCACCGATGCCCGACCTCCTGGAGCCACGGCCACCGGTGCCCAACCTCCTGGCCTCCCCTGCCCCGAGCGGCACTGGGAGGACACGGCATGGCAAGCACAGATGCAGGTGGCGGCGCAGGGGCAAGGAGGGGAATTTGGGAAGCAGCTTTCCAAAGAGCTGCTACAAGCCAATGCAGGGCGTCTCAAGCCCTCCCACTCTGACACATTTTGTTGCCAGCCCATAGGTACAGCCCAGTCTCCTGTCATCCTCTCAGGGTAGCCAGGACACAGCCCTGCATCCCAGCCAAGCCTCAGTGCAGGTCGATGTTCTCGTACTCCAGGTTGTCTGAGTCCTCCAGCTCGATGCCAGGCACCAGGTTGTAATAGTTGGTCGCCTGGCTCATGTACATCTTCTCCCGGTCGGCCGAGTCCCTCAGGACGTCGCTCACGCTCACGGTTTCTGCCTCTGCTGCACTCCCCACCAGCTCCTCTGCCCTCGGGGATGCTGGAGGGTCCTGCTCTGCGCCCAGCCGCCCGGCATTGGCTGGCACCAGGGCACCGCTGGAGGATCCCACGTGGATCTCCACCTCCTCGTAGAGGTCCTTGCTGCTCTCCAGCAGGGCTGCCGAGGGCTGGGGCAGGAGCTGGCTCCCCAGGAGCACCTTCTTCTCAGTGTCAGACGGGGCAGCCGGCAGCTCGTAGGGGAGGTAGTGGTGGGGCTCCGCGGGCGCCGCTGCGGTGCCCGTCTCTGCCATGGCGAGGTGGCTCTCGGGCCTGCTCTGAAAGCTGTAGTTGGTTGTTCTCTTCCGCCTGCAGAAGCAGCAGGTGACACTGGCGAGGATGAGCAGCAGGGGCAGGCAGATGAAGAGGGCGGTGAGGCTGGGTGAGCGGCACAGCTCGTTCTGGGGGATGCTCTGGAGGTCGGCGCCGCGGTACCGCTCCGGCGTGTGGCAGATGACCTCGACGTCCAGGCTGGGCCAGCTCCCCAGGGTGCTGAGCAAAGCGCAGCTGCAGTCCCAGCTGTTGTTGGAGAGCTGCAGCTGGAGCAGAGAGGGCTGCAGGAGGCTGGCAGGAAGGAAAGTTAAAGCGTTGAAGCCCAGGTAGACCTCCTGGACCTGGGTCGATGCTCTCAAGAAGGACTTGGGCAACTCCTGGAGCTGGTTTCTGTCCAGATAAAGGACCTTCAAATTGGGGGCGCCTTCCAAAAAGCTTCCAGGAAGACTTTCCAGATGGTTGTGACTTAAGTGCAAGATCTCCAAGGTAGGGGTGATCACCTGGGCATTGCTGATGGCTGTAATGCTGCAGTGTGAGAGGTAGAGCTCCCTCAGCCCCTGGACCCCCGCCACAGTGCCCCAGTCCAGGTGGGTGATGTTGGAGCTGGTGAAGTTGAGACAGCAGGTCTCGGAGAGCGGAGCTGCTTGGAAGTCCTGGAAGTCTATGGGCCCTGTGCAGTTGCAGCTTTCCGATGCTGCTGCGACATCCTGCTCTGGTGCTGGCTCCAGGGCAAGGCTGGCAGTGAGCAGCAGGCTGCCCCACAGGGGCATGGTCTGCAGCCCCGGACCTGCAGAGGGAGCAGAGCAGAGGATGGGTGACCCCGCTGCCCCCCTTGCTCCACGGACCCTGCACAACCCGGGGGGGCGCCTGGCTCCTGTGCCCGCCCCTGCAGCGCCCAGGGGTGCAGGACCCCGCCGGTGCCTGCAGACCCCGCTCCCGGCGAGGGCCGGGGATGCCGCCCCCGGCGCCGCGCTCGTGTCCCCGGGCGGGGGAGGCCCCGCCGCCCGCTCTCACCTGCCGCCGCCCGCCCCATGCTCCGCTCCGCGCCCGCCGCGCCCCGCTCCGCTCCGCGCCCCGCTCCGCTCCGCCTGCCGAGGGGCGGCCCCGCCGCGCCCGCCCCGGCCCCGCGCACCGGCCCCTCCAGCCTCCGCGCCCTGTCCCCTTGCAGCCCCGAGCCCCGTTCCTCTCCTGGCCTCTGCGTCTCAGCCCCTCCAGACTAGCACCTCGTCTCCCTCCGGCCCCTGCACCCTTTCTGCTCTCCAGCCCCCTCCACCCTCCCTCCATGAGACACCATCTCCTTCGGCCTCCCTGTACCCCACCTCCTTGCCCCCTCCAGTGCCACTGTGTTTTGGCATCCCGAGAGCCACAATTCCCCCCACATCTACACTCAGTCCACTCCCTGGTCCCCCTTTCTCTGCTCCTCACCCCCGAGTCATGAGTCCCTCCAGTGCCCATATTCCATACTCCCCTCTTCTCCCTCTACCCCAGAAGCCACAAGTCCTTTCAGCCTCCCCTCAAATACATGCCCTCTTCTTCCCCACAAGTGAGCTCCCTTCAGATCATATCCCCCTCCAGCCCCCAGTACTCCAGCTTTCTGCCAGAATGGGCTCTGCTGAATCCCCCTCTCTCCCGGGAAAGGGATGTATGTGCAGGAGGGTGCCCACCTGTGTGCGCAGCACGGTTGCCAGCCCAGCGGGAGAGAGGGTGCAGGGTGGACATGCCTGCAGGATCGGGATCCACGGACCTGCCTCCCTCTCGTCACTGGACCCATTACGACTTCCTTCCACCCTGCACAAGTCCGAGGCTGTGGAAGGAGGAGCCGCGCCTGGAAACGAGCACCACAGCCCACAGGAAAAGCGCAGATCGGCATTAACACTGCTGGAGAGGGGCACTGCATTTCCACACCCTCAGACTGCGTGTGTGGAGCTCACACTGCAAATGCTGCCTCAAGGAACTGGATTAACTGAGGCACGTGGAGCGGTACCGATAGTGCTTTGCAACCAGTACCTGGTGATGGTGGGAGGTGGGAGAGGCCGGACCCGGCACGAGCATGTGTGTGCAGGGCTCTGTGGGCCGCCCTTCAGACGGGTTTGGGGTACAAAAGAACAGCGAGAGCAGCCGCACAAGCAGTGCATTATATGGCACAGTGCAATGCCAAGTTGTCCCTAGGCCACCACTGCAGGGCCCTTGCTTGGCTTGAGGAGCCTCCAGCCTCTTGTGAGTCACCTCCAGAGTGGGAAAAGCACCTCTTGTCACTGCAGGCCCATGGCACATATCTGCTCAGCTCAGTTAGGTCTCTCCCAAACCAGCAACACGAGAAACCCCAGCACAGGAGCTGGCAGTGGGACCTGGCAGATCTCTCCAGCACAGCCAGGACTGCTGGTGCCCAGTCCTGCCCTGCGGCATGGGAGCCAGGGCAGGAGCCACAGGGCCCCGTGTGCAGGCGGGTGCTCAGGTGCTCTGCACTGAACACTGCAAACATAGCAACCACCAGCAGCGTGCTTCGTGCCAGGGGATTTCTGCTGGGAAGCGGAGCCAAGGAAACAGAAACAGGGCGGGAAGGGAAGCCAGGACCCAGCTCAACCGTTTCTGCTGGCTGGGAGGCAGGAAGAGGCAGATTGGGAAGTTGCAGCCCCTGGCCAGGGGAGAGATGAGAGTCTGGACACCATTGAACACTGTACTAGAGCTGCCAACACCCTGTGCAAGGGCCACCAGCACCAGGACTGGAAAGGCCCCTCTGATGTCCCCATGACAGGACTGCAGCTGACCCCAGAACCCCCACACCTGGCTCCATCGCTGAGCAGGTAGCTGGATCCTGTCCTAGGGATGGTGGATCCTGGGAGATCCTGTCCTGTCTGGGGATGCTGAGAAAGGGATCTGTCAGTCCTGGAATTTTACATCTGACCCCAGATCCAAGCGCCTCCTCTTTAAACCAGATGGATCCACATCCTTTCATCTCTCCGTGCTGGCAGGTTTGCCTGGCTCTGCAGCTCCCATTTCACACTCCCCATGAGTCCCCAGGGCCGTTCATCTCCGCTGCTTCAGCACTTGCCTTCCCCAAGGGCACCTGCCACCCACTCCCTCCTTCCTCCCCCAGTGCTGCAGGCCTGGGTTTTGCAGGAGCAAGAGCAACGAGGGAGAGGTGAAACTCCTGCCTGGGAGAGGGTCGGGGCTGTTGCCCCTCACCTCAATGAGCCACTCTATCCCCAGGTCCTGCCTGCCCCGCAGTGGCTGCTGGGGATGAGCATCACCCAGCTCTGTGTGTGCTGGGCAGGAAGCTCTGTGGTGGCTCGTCCAGCTCTACGCACAGCAGGGCCAGCCTTGAAATAGATCCAACTTCAGGTGCAGAGCAGGGTGCTCAGGCTTCGTCCAGGCAAGTTCTGGATCTTGTGAAGGATGGAGATCCCACCTCCACACTCATATGGAAAAAGTTTCCTAATATTTAGCAGGAATTTCCCTTGATGCAACATGTGTCCATTGCCTCATGCTTTCACTGCGTGCCTCCCATAAGAGCTGGTCTCCATTTTCCCTGTAACTTCCTTCAAACTGCCGCAGGGAGCAGTGAGGTCACCCCAAAGCATTCTCCACACAGAGCAGACTGTCCTGTCCCCTCCCCTCACCATGCCCAGGCTTGATGCATGGGAAAAATCCCACCTGAACGAGCACTTCCAGCTACAACAGAGTGCTGGAGTGTGCCTGGAGCTGGTGAGGGGCTCTTCTGCAGCACTCCTGCCCACAGTGTGATGAGCAAACACCAGGCTGCTGCCATGTTGCCTGCCTGGCCATTAGTGTGAGAAGTTGTGTCGGCCTCTGGTAGGAAGAGTGGCAGGGAGAGGTTTCCAAGCCTCTTGCTCTGGCTCAGCTCATTGTCTCAGCTTGAGTCGAGGGCAGAGGGTGGAGGAGGGAGCTGCTCCTGGGGCTCCATTGCTGCTCCCCTGGAGCCATCGCTGCTCCCTGCGGTGTCTCCTGCAGGAAGCCCTGCTCCGCTCCACCCTGCTGCCCCGGGCAGGTCTCCGGGGCCTCCTGCGGCACCCAAGAGCCTCCACCCACCCGGTGCCTCCAGACGCTGACTCAGCTCTGCCAGGGGAGCTCCCGGCAGCCTCCGAGACGGGGCCTCTGTCGGAAAGGCAGCTGCCCCGTGACGCCACCGGTGCCCTGGGGAGCCTGGGGCCCGGTGGAAACAGGCTGGTTTCAGAGGCCTCCCTGCCTGCTGCCGGGGTAGCGGGTTTGCATGCGCTTCCTGTGCGGAAGCTGGAAACCTGAGTGAAAAGCAGAGACGGGCAGCGGAGGGGTGCAGGGACCTGGGTTTCCCTGCAGGGAGAAAGGGCTCTGAGCTTTCGCCGTGCCTTGGGGGTGAAATGAGATGCTCTGTGAAGCATCCGGCTGGGCTGCACTCATGCAAAACCCTCATGCAAAACCCTTGAAAACTCATCGAGCATCCGTGAGCAGAGCCCAGGCTGCCTCAGGGGAGCACAACAAGGGGGAACTGAGGCACAAAGCATGGGGCTTGTCTGCAAGCAGCGCGACAGGGGTGGCTTGTGAAGGGCAGTGCAGCCCCTGGGGACCGTGGGCTGTTTGGGGCGATACAGAGGTGGGGATCCCGCTGTGACCACGGCCAGACCTCTCCTCCGGGCTTCCCCTGCCTGGGCTGTGAGCGGTGGGAGGGGAGTAATCCCCAGGTTCACAGGAGACCCGGCGGACCCCGGACTCGCGTGGCCACAGTCCCGGGGGCTGCGCGGAACAGTCCTGCTTGTGGCCGTTAGAGAGCAGCAGTGCAATGTCCGCGCGTCTGTCCCGCTCGTCGCGCCAGCGCCAGGCGGCCGGACCTGGAAGCAGGGGACACGCGGCAGGAGGAGATGCCCGGGCTTGTCCCGACGCACATGTGTCCCCATGGCCGCTGGTGTGTCCCCGTGGCCGCTGGTGTGTCCCCGTGGCCGCTGCCCAGGACGGTGCCGCTGACCACTCCAGCCACCCGAGGGCCAGCAGGGCTCTGGGCTGTGCTCGGGTACCCCGCCATCAGCCTTGCCCTCCCTGGCCACTGGCCCCAAGGTGGACAGTGAGTGCTGAGGGTGGCTGTGTGCTCTGTGTCACCCACTTGCATGAACCCAGCAGCTTAGGCTTCCCCTTTCTCCTTGGGGCTTGCTTGGGGGAAGCCCGAGCCCCTGGGGCTGATGCAGTGGGGGGTCCTCCCGTCCCTGAGGAAGGCTCTGCCTCATGGCTGTGGGGAGGTCCCCAGGGGGTGGCTATGTGGGTGTGCAGCTGTGGGGAATCCCTGTGCTGGGGTTGTTCAGTGAGGACTGTGTCTGTGGGTGCTTGTCTATGGGGGTGGTGCCTGTCTATAGGTGCCAGTCTGGGAGGGACTGTGTGTCTATGGGGGTTCTCTGTAGCTAGTGTGGCATCTGTATATGATGAAGGGAGGGTGTACCTATAGGGGCTGCGTGCCTATACTTGGCTGTCTCTGACACATATATACTAAGTATACATATGCTTATATACACCCCCACACATACATATATACTCTGTATATATATGGCATGTATCTATATCCTGTGTAGTAAAGGGTCCCCTCGAGCCTTGGGGAACCCAGAACGTGGGGGAAGGTGACGTGATGTGTCGTGATGTGTCGTGTCGTGTCGTGTCGTGTCGTGTCGTGTCGTGTCTCGTCCCTCCCCGTTTCTCTGGTGAGGCTGCCCCTTTAAGAGCGGCGGGGGCGGGGCGAGGTGACGTCACGCGCCCATTGATAAAGGCGGCGGGATTCCCTGCCGCCCCACGGGCGCGCGCGGCGGCACCGGCGGCTCCACGTGCGCGGGTCCCCCCGGCACCGCGTTCCCGAGAGCTCGCTCCGCCGCGCCATGGAGTCCGCCGGCCTCTACCCGCCCTTTCCCGCCGCCCGCCTTCCTCAGGACCGTCCCGATGCTGTCCCGGCATCGCCGCCCGCGCCGCCCCGCGCGACCGAGACCACCCGCATCATCACGGACCCGCTCTCGGGCCGCTCCTACTGCAGAGGCCGCCTCCTCGGCAAGGTATCGGGCCTGGAGGGGGGCGGCAGGATCACGGCCCGGGGGCCGCCGTGCTCGGCTCCTGCTCGGGTGGGAGCGAAGAAAATCCCCAGCCCGTCCCTGGGGCCGTGAGTCCCGCGGCTGGCGGCCCATCCTGCCGCGCAGGTTTCGGGGCCGCGCGTGGGAGCCGCGTTCCCGGTCCGGGGCGGCGCGTGGGAGGCGGCCCCGGCACAGCCGGGCGGCTCGGCAGCTGAGTGTGCAGATCCGCGGCTGACATCACGGCAGGAAAAACCTGTCCCTGCGCTGCTCGCTTGCTTTCGGTGGCCTCAAATCTCCCAGCCTGTTCTACTTTCCTGCCTGGTGCAAGGCTTTCTGGCTGCTCTGTCATGTGGAAAGATGCAGGGCCTTGCCCTGGTGGGAGGAAAACCGCCTGGGAGACTTTACAGGAACTGACTAAAGAAAATCCCTAGTGGAAAGCTCAGTAGTTCAGAGCTTAGTAGGTACTGTTGTGGGAGGGAGGGAGGTTTGTGGTGGTTTCTGGGCTGTGCTGCAAGGAAACAGCTGAGGAGACTCAACCTCTGGGTGGCTGAGACAAGTGCAAAGCGCTATCTTGCTTACCCCTAACCCCATTCTCCTTTGCAGGGGGGCTTTGCACGATGCTACGAAATGACGGACCTATCGAGTAACAAAACCTATGCTGTGAAGGTCATTCCTCACAGCCGGGTGGCTAAACCCCACCAGCGGGAGAAGGTAGGTGCTGTGGCCTTGCCCAGAGGATTGCCTGGCTGGCTGGGGTGCAGCGAGAGCCCTGTGCTCACCTGCGGCTCCTGCCCTGTTTCAGATCACCAATGAGATTGAGCTGCACAGGGACTTGCACCATAAGCATATTGTCAAGTTCTCCCATTACTTCGAGGACTCGGAGAGCATCTATATCTTCCTGGAGCACTGCAGTAGGAAGGTGAGCACTGGCTGCCAAAGCCTCCCATAAAGTGAGCCACGTGCAGCTGGCGCCTGCGGAGCTGTTAGCTCTGTCCTGCTTACTGTTGTTACCTGCCCTGTTCCACCCTCTGAGCTAACCCTGCTCAGCCGCAAGCTGTTTGCTCATGCTGGAGACACCTCAGATTGCCTGTCTTGTATCTGCTTATGGTTGTAACTTATAGTCTCAGCAGTGCCACTCATAAATTCACTGGCTGTGCTGCACATCCCATGGTGACCTCAGTGCTTTGAGTTCATGGCTGTGGCAGAAGGATTATTTGTGGATGTGTTACTTCTGGAAGAACTGGCTTTTGCCTGCCCCTTGTCTAATGGATACAGATGCTTTTTCTCCCTGCTTGCAGTCACCCACCTACCTTCATTCTTTCTGCAGTCCCTGGCTCACATCTGGAAGGCTCGACATACTCTGCTGGAGCCAGAAGTGCGCTATTACCTCAAACAAATAATCTCAGGTTTGAAGTACCTCCACCTCAAGGGCATCCTACACAGGGATCTCAAGCTGGGTGAGTGTCACTGTCATGACAAAGAGCTGTGTGGGGACTGGGCTGCTCTATAGTGACTAGCTCTGATGCATTACTCTTGCTTTGTAGGCAACTTTTTCATCAATGAAAACATGGAGTTGAAAGTGGGAGACTTTGGTCTCGCTGCTTGTCAGGATATCTCTGACCAGAAGAAAAAGTAAGTCTGAGTTCCCTACTCCAGAGCTGCCCTCCAAGGGCTCATCTTCCTCTTCCTGGCCAGCATCCCAAGCAGAGGGCAAGCTGCCCTCCTGGCTGTGAGTGTGGCAGGGCCATTATGGTCCCAGCTGCCAGGGCTTGTGGCTGCAGGCAGAGAGGGGGGCGAAGGGCTTGCAGCTCCTCCAGGAGGGAGCTGGCAGCCGTTGGAGAACAATGTGTTCACTAAGGCTATTGTGCCTGGCGGGCCGCCCCGCCGGGTGCGCAGGGCCGGGGACACAAAGGCTCTGTTCCTCGCTGTATCAAGGACAAGCTCTTCCCAATGACTCTCCAGGAGCAGCTGCTCCCGACCTCTGGGAGCTGGGGGGAGGGAACGTGTGTAGGGGCTCTTTTAGAGGGATGAAGCCTCTTGCTCCCAAAGAACAAAATGGGAGAGAATAGAATTGCCTGCAAGGTAAAAATTGAGGGCTCGGAGAAGAGGCTGGTGGCAAAGGGATGCAAAGCACGTGCTGACCTAGCGCTCTCCCACAGGACAATATGTGGGACCCCCAACTACCTGGCCCCTGAAGTGCTGCTGCGGCAGGGCCATGGGCCCGAGTCAGATGTGTGGTCCCTGGGCTGTGTCATGTAAGTGCTGCAGTGTGCAGAGTGCTGTGGCTTGGTGGGGATGGGGTCTGATCAGCCCTGCCTGCTCCACGTGCGCACCTGGGGCTGGGGAGATCTGTGCTCTGCGGCAACCCCCATGAGGAAGTTGTGCTTCATCCTGTGGCTTTGCAGTGGCTGAGAGGCAGGGGGGAGGGAGACAAGGGGCTGAGTCCCAGTGCTCCTTCTGGAGCAGGAATCCCATCCTGGGGGCTGGGATGTCGCTCAGTGAGTGCAAGCTGCACTCTCGCAAGCTCTTGTGCTGTTCTCAGCTCTGGTTCAAAGCAGGCTCGACCTGCTTGAGAACATGATAAACAATGGAAAATCTTGGTGGCTGGCGGCGGCCGCTGTGCCTGCTCGTGCAGGCCGTGAGCGCCGGGGCTGCCTCAGTGAGTCTCCGGCCACTACCCACAAACTTCCTGCTCAGCTTTCCACTCCAGTGCCTGAAAAAGCAGCCTTGGCAGCATGGGAGGCCTGCTGGGATGGGGGCTGCAGTGTTGGGGCAGCTGGGGGGTGGCCTTTGCCTCTCTCTCGTTGTCGCCAGGTTCCTAAGGGCTCTTTGCCTGTTGCTCTAAACAGTTGTGAGGAGGAAGCGTGGCCGGATGTGAACACAGCCACCCCATTTGCTCATTCCCGGGCTGGGAAGTGGTGCTCCCAGCCAGGTGTGGCTGCCTCCATGTGAATAACTTCCTTGCTCTTAAGTGCTGCTGAGTCATGAGCCCTGCAGGGACCTAACCGTGGCACGTGTGTCCCTTCCCAGGTATACCCTTCTCTGTGGGAACCCTCCTTTCGAGACATCTGACCTCAAGGAAACCTACAGGTGCATCAAGCAGGTGGATTATGTGCTGCCCACTTTCATCTCGGTGCCTGCCAGGCACCTCATTGCTGGCATCCTGAAACGCAACCCCCAGGACCGCCTCACGCTTGAGGAGATCTTGGACCATGAGTTCTTCAAGGTGAGCAGGCAGGAGCCTGCAATCGGGTCTCTGGGGTGCTGTGACTCCTCCAGGTGGGATGAGGCTTTTCCAGCTGCATGCACAAAGCTCAGGGTGCTGCCCTTGGTGTGCTGTCCTTGTCACCCTGGCCTTGGGCCCTTGAGGGAAGAGGTTGGTGTCTGGCGGAAATGCCAGCTGGAGGAATTGCTCTGGGGGCTGAGGGATCTGATGTGGTTCCCTGCTGCACTGTCCTTGTAACAGCGGCTATTTCCCATACTGATGATACCTCAGTGCTTATCCTGGATTTATGGCTTGACTGAAATGCAGGCTGGCTGTCAGGAGGGTTGTGAGTGACTGGTCAGCTCAGGGCAGCTGCTCTGCTGTGCAGCACATGGGCTATGGAAATTGAAGCCTTGCTTTGACCTCTCCCCAGGGTTACACGCCTGAGAAGCTACCACCCAGCAGTTGTGTGATGGCTCCAGATCTGTGTCCCCCCAACCCAGCCAAGAGTCTGTTTGCTAAAGTCACCAAGACACTCTTTGGGAAGAAGAAACCCAAGGGTAAGGCTGTGCGCTCACCCAGACAGGCAGAAGCCTCTGGCTGACCCTTTTTCCAGGAAAAAGGCTCCTGTGAGCACTGGCAGTGCTCTGCAGCCTGCTTGTGGGGCCAGCCCAAGCAGGACCTGCTCCTGCCCTTCCGGTGTTGCGCTGCTGCTGGCCTGGCGCAGGGTGTGCTCGCCTGGTGAGCGGATGCTGGCTGCAACCCGGAGCGGGCAGTTCCTCCTGGAAACCTTGTGTTGCATGAGAACTGGGAAGTGAAAGTGGGAGGCAGCTGCTTGACCCCATCCTTCCCATGATGGGCACGGGAGAGGCCAAGGGAAAGCCAAGCTGTTGGGGGTGGTGGCACAAGTATCTTTTTTTTTCCCCATGCCCAGCAGTGAGTTCACTGCCTGCTCTCTCCTTAGCCAAGAAGAGCTCTTCAGAGGACAAAGATGAAATCTCCAAGCTGGTCACTGGGTTGATGAAGACATCAATCTGTCGACAGATGAGCTACAAAACCCTCGAAGGGAATGAGGTGAGGAGAGCAGAGTGTGTCCTCAAGCCTGGGGCCACCCCTTCTTGAGGGGCCAGCTTGGGACAGGGCTAATGCTAGATCTCTCTGCAGGCCACCCCCATCTCATGCCGCAGTGCCAGTTCCAGCCCTGTGGAGACACTGGCGGAGGAGACCTCTCACAAGTCTGTGTGCCCCTCCATCCGGGGGACTATGGCTAGCAGCTCGGAAGGTGAGCAGTACCCACCTGCCTGGGCCACCCTGGCCTGTCCTGAGCTTCCTGACCTACTGTTGCTGATAGCAAGGGGGATGAGATAGTTGACTCAAAGCTTGTAATCATCCATCTGCAGCCTTTGAAGACTGCGTCACTGCTTCTGCTGTCATTGAGTCAGCTGTCCGGCTCCTGCGGACCTGTCTGTCCTGCATGCCTCCAGGTAAACCAGCCAAACAGCCCCTGGACTGTCCTGTGTCCCCTTCCCCACAGGATGAAGACAGGGCTGCAGCTGAGGGTGCCTTAAATACCACTGGAGCCTGCAGCTTGGAGTGGGGTTCTGCTTGCCTGGGTTGGGATGGTGAGCTGGGTAGAGGCAGGTTGCTCACCCCTCTCTCCATCCCATCAGCAGACAGAAATCCAGCCTCCCTGGCCCGACATGAGCACTTTGTCTGGGTGAGCAAGTGGGTGGATTACTCCAACAAGTATGGCTTTGGATACCAGCTCTCCAACCGCAGCATCGGGGTCCTCTTCAATGATGGCACACACATGATGCTTTCCCCCAACCACAAGTAAGCAGTGGGGAAGGTACTGGTGTCTCTAGGACCAGCCCCTCATCAGGGTGGGTGGGAAGGGGCTGGGGGAGGCCCCACGAGCTGTGGACTTAGGGATGGAGGTTCCTAAAGCTTACGATTTGCTCCCCTTCCCAGGATGGTGCATTACAACTTTACCAGCAGCAGACACATTGCATTCCCTGTGTCTGCCGTTCCTGAGCAGCTCCAGGGACAGATGAGTGTCTTGCGGTACTTTGCATCTTACATGGAGCAGCATCTCATGAAGGTAAGTGATGGGGGAGGCTTATGATGAGTGGGCTGGGATCATGACCAGACTGGACATCAGTCAACTTGGCTACTCAATCCTTTGCAGGCTGTGGCCAGGTGGACACAGCTGTGCCCTTGTGGCAGTCCCCAGGACTGTACTTAGTCCCACTGTGTGTATCTCTGACTATCATGGGTAGCTTATTTAGACCTTTTTCTCTAAGGGAGGTGACTTACCCAGCATAGATGACCTTGGGCAGCCAGCCCTGCTCCTGCAGTGGGTGAAGACTGACCAGGCCTTGCTCATGCTCTTCAGCAATGGCACCCTCCAGGTATGTGTGGGGTTCATGGAGATGCCAGTATGGGTAAGATCAGCCCAAATGCAAAGTCCAGCTGTGAAACTAGCTGCTGGTCTAGGATGCTGCTCCTGTACCTGGAGCTACTGCCTGTGTGTCACTCAACCTCTGGGAGGGCTTATGGAGGCCCTATGCCTTGGTCAGCCACTTCCAGCTGCTCTGGCACTTGGGCCAGTTGCATTCCTGCTGTAGGGTGTGGAGTGGCCGATGCCCCTGGGCTGGTCAGAGAGGAGGAACGGGTTGAGGCAGGAAGCAAGGCTCCATCTCTGCTCCCACTGTTATGGGCGGTGTGGATTACACCAAGCTTGTGCTTAATGCTGGCCCCACCTGTCTCCTAGGTGAACTTCTACAATGATCACACCAAGGTGATCATCAGCAAGCCTGACCACTCCTGCCTTGTCACCTACATCAATCGGGAGCGCAACTCCTACACCTACAAGCTGTGCAGCATCCAGGAGCTGGGCTGTTCTCCTGAGCTCCAGCACCGCCTCAGATACATACTCAAACTCCTCCAGGAGCGGGCTGATGCCTAGCTTTGGACCTTGGGGACCCTCTCTGGACGTAGAGGGTCTCCCCTTTCCCTCCCACAGGATGGGAGATCTACTGTGGTGCTGGATGACTACCTGGACACCCCATGCTCTGGTGTTCAGCAGGACTCTGTGGACTAAGACACTTGGATGTGGCTATGGCAGCAGGTCTGGGCACCCTTTGTCCTTGCTGCTCTCTGGTTTCTGGCAATCACTGTGCTGGCAGCTCCTGTTCTGGTTGTGCTGGTCTTGGAGTGTGCTGGGAGACTGGGACAGAGCAGAGAGGGCAAGTGGCCTGGTTTGGATTTATAGCCCAGTGCATTCTTGCAGTGGCTGGTGCTTTGGCCTTCCTGGCTACCCTGCTGCTTGACATCAGGGCTCTGGCTCCTGGTGCTGGGCACTGTGCTTGGCTGCCAGCTTCACCTGGAGATTGGACTCAGGCATGGTAACACTCGTCTCCAGAGTTGCTGTGAGGTGGGGATAGCACCCCCACTACAAGGGATAGACAAGAGTGAAGGGCATTGCCTGCCTTGCCAGGTGTGTGCATGGGCTGGTGCATGCTTCTCTACAACCATTACACTAAGGAAGGGAGCAAGATTCCTTTGGGCGGTGCTAGACCATGGCCTGATCATGCTCCAGCTGCTCCTGAATCTGTGAATCATCTGGTACAACTTGAGGCTTCATAGAAGAAAAATGGATATGAGGGTTTGTCTGGAGCAGCCCTCATTTTGCTGGGACCTGTGGGAGGTTTCTTTTTTCAAGGCAGTCTTTGCTGGGTGGGACTATTTATGTGTCTTATTTATATGAATTTATTTATTTTCTTCTTGGACTCTTCAGGTGCAGTTCCCTTATCCCTGATTCCCATCAATAAAAATTTCCTCTTGTAAGAGCAAACTCTTGCTGTCTTGCTTGGTCAAAGTGCCTCTCCAGCTACCTCAACCAGAGAGCAGAGCCTCTTGCTCTTCATCCTTGGTTCAGACAGTCCTGTGGCCCTGGTCTGGGGCAGGGGCATAGAGCTGGGTTTGCTGGAGGTTCTTGGGGGTTGGGTTGGTGTGGGACTGAGACCACCCCCCGCCCCCATAGAGTCCTCTCCTGTCTTTCTCTTCTCCAGGGTCAGCTAGGATTAACTTTGGCTCATTACAAGCTGTGCTGGTGTGGGGAAATGGGGGTCTCCTGCCCTAGGGTTTGTGGCCCTTGCCCATGACTCTTCCAGCTCTGGCAGAAGCACTGGTTCACTTCCCCCTGTTTAGCTATGCTGCCTCATGGCATGCACTATGAGCTGGGACCAAAGCCAGGAAAGTGTGAGGACTTAATCCTTTTCCATGGATGTGCTTTGAACATGATCTGTTAGTGCAATCAATCTGCCTGGGAGCTGCTGGTGCTGGGGGAAACAGGCTCGGCTGCTCTGCATGTCCTTCCCCTGTGCTGCTGCCTCCTTGAGGACTTTGGCCTTTTCTTATGCCTCCTACCTTTCAGGCTCCATTTTCTGAAGCTTGGGTCTCTTTGCAAGCTGGTGGCTGTATGGAGGAGCTGCCATGTGTGTACAAGCCTGAACTAGGGCCTGTAGTGAGCCCTCAGACCAGGCAGTCAGGCAGAGTACAGCTCCAGCCCTGCCAGGAGCTGCATGTGGGGGTCTGTAGAGGCTGGGGTGCTGCCCCAGCCCTCTGAGCTTGCTGTGATATCTGGACTGATGCCTGGGGCGGGGGGGCATCACTCA
This sequence comes from Tinamus guttatus, assembly GCF_059628265.1. Taxonomy (NCBI): domain Eukaryota; kingdom Metazoa; phylum Chordata; class Aves; order Tinamiformes; family Tinamidae; genus Tinamus; species Tinamus guttatus. Next base: position 6,643,238 of record NW_028288776.1, read on the forward strand.
AGAGACCTGGCTCCTCACCCACACCACAGCCCAAAGCCAGCAAGCTGTAAGAGCTGCGGCTGGAGCAAATATCTTTATTTGCAGCCTCTCTTCTCCCACTGTGCTCTGAAGCTGGCACAGGGCTACTCAAAGTAGAGCCCGTGCACCATGGCCACAGCGAAGAGGGTGGCGTTGGAGAAGGTGGCCGAGGCGAAGCTGTCGCTCTGCGGGTCCCACAGTGCCCGGCTGGCCACCAGCAGGCTTTGCTGGCCCTGCTGGCCCAGCACCACGTTGCAGACCAGCTTGTAGCGGGGCGGCACCACCTCCCTGGCCCGGCCCCGCAGCAGCTCGGCTAGCCCGTGGGCCACCTGGGCGCCGCTCTGGGCGCCGTACACCGTGTCCTTGAGCGCGCCGGCCAGGGCCGCCTCCAGCACCCGCTGCACCCGCCCCGCGCTGAACTTGCAGCCCTCGTCCGGCTGCATCTTGTAGGTGTTCTCGTAGCGCGCCTCGTGCACGGGCTGGAGGAGCGGGAGCCCCGAGAAGCTGACGCGGCTGTGCAGCACCCAGGCCGCGCGCTTGCCCGCGGGCGCTGCGCCGAGCGAGCTCCGGCGGCTGGCGAAGGGCACGTTGAGGCTGCTGAGGATGGAGCTGCGGCGGGAGGGCAGCGGAGGGGCCTTGCCCTCCTCTGTGCCCTTTGCTGGTGCCCTGGGCCGGGCCGGCGTGTCCAGGGCCTGGGAGCCGCGGCGAGTGCCCCCCAGTGCTGCCCGTGGTGGAGGGGCTTCAGCACCCTCCGGAGCCACCGGTGGTGGGGCTGGCTCCTGCCTGGCCATTGGGCAGCCTGGAAGGAAGATGTGGCCCCAAGTTATGGGCATGGGAGTGGTCCTGCTATTCCCGGGGTTCCCAGACTGGCAAAGGGCAGCGTTGCATTCCGGGACACCCCAGCTCTCCCTGGCCTCAGCTGCTCCAGTGCCTCCATCTCTGCAGCATGGGACGTCCCCAGCCCCGCTCACTGTTCTGCCCCTGGCCAGGGCGAGCAGCTCCATCCTCCCCAGCGCTCTGGGCTCGCCACATTCACACACTCACCCTCAGCCCCACTTGTGCCCCTCTTGCCCAGGTGAATCAGGGCACTGCGCTGGCTGAAGCCGTGCCCTGGGGCTGCTCCGTGGCTGCCACCGTCCTGTCCCCCTTGGTCTCTGCAGGCCTCAGAGCAAACCCTGTTGTGTCGGTGGAGCATGAAGTGTTGCTATGTGACACTGAAACGCACCAAGGTCCTAGCCCCAGGGCAAAGCTCCTGTAACTCTTTGCTTCCTGCTCCTTCCAACACCCTGGTCCTTGTTTGCCCTCCGTGATATTCGTCTGCCCTGCATGGCTGAAGCCCAGCACCAGCCGCACCGCCCAGCATGTGGCCAAATGGCACCGATGGGGACTCTGTGTATGTGTGTTAAGACCAGGAACATCTCTCAGCCCAGTTGCATTTGAAACTACAGCCTGGAGCTCAGGCAGCGCTGAGCGGGCACCATGGCACCCAACATGGGTTCTCCAGCCTCAACAGGAAAAGGCCCCAGGGATCACCTGGTGCACTAGAAAAGGAAGAGGATCAAAGGAGAGGGGCCAGAGCACTGGAGATATGACAGCTGCATCTCCTCCAGGAAAGGGCTCATGAGTATCTAATGTGCCAGGGGAGAGCAACGGGCAGAGAATAACCTCCTGGGCCACCATGTGCACCACAGTTGTGGGACCCCCAGAGCTTTGTTCCACCCTGGGAGCATCCTCCGGATGCTCGTTCTTCCTGTGCTGCCTGTCCTGTGGCATCCCTGCAGCTGGGCCACGCTGCAGGAGGGTGAGCACGTGGCCCAGCGCCGGGGTGGCCAAGCCCAGCGACATGCCGGGGGTCCCTGCTCTGTGTCCTGGTCGGGGGGCAGGTCTGGCCAGTGGCTCCCAGCACCGAGCAGGTTTTTCTCTCTGCCCGGGGCAGCGCAGCTGGTGCCTGCAGCCGCCCGGATCAATGCGTCTTTGTTTGGCCTGGCTGCTGATCTATTTGAGGAAAGCGGAGGGAGCCTTTGTGTTTGCATCTCCCATCAGGGGTATTTATAGCCGCTGCTGGCGGGTGCTGCCGAGCGCGCCGGCAGCTGGACCCTGCTCCCGTGGGCGGCCGCCTCGCTGCCGACCCCGCTCCTCCCTCGCCGCGCTCGGCTGCACGGGGCAAAGGTGGGTCCCTCTGTGGGGACATGTCCCCTGTCCGTGGGGCTGATTAGGAGCTGTACAGAGGGAAACAGGCGTCCACCCAGCACGTCACTGCCAGCGGTGGGCAAGGTGGTCATGCCTCGGAGTGCTACTGTTCTTGGTATCTTTAGCAAATGTGATTGAGGCAGATTGCAACAGCGCTGGTAGGTGGGGAAGACCTTGGTCTGACATGGAGTAGAGTTGCTTGTAGGACCAGCACTCGCCCCGTGGCTGCCCTCACTGCTTTTCTCGGGTGTCCAAGCGCTCAGGGGCAGCTGTGCCCCCCAACTCTGCAACGGGCTCTGCACATTTGGGGGAGGTGATATTTTTTCACACATTTAACTTATGCACATGCAGCCTCTTCCAAAATCCTAGCCTGCCTTTATCCGTCTGCCCCAGTTGTCCTGTCAGCTCCACCTACGGTGCTTGCTCCAGGGCTGGACCCGCAGCTGCCGGCCGTAGTGGGTGAATGCTGCTGGGAGCAGCGCGTGTCCTCATCCTCAGGGTGACATGGAGCTGCAGCAGGGCTCTGCACAGGACACTGGCCTCCTTGCTCCACTCTCGGCTCAGAAAACACCCATCTGGAGCCAACTTGGCAGCGAGGCGCCCCTTTCCCAGCTGCTTCCTTGCCGCCTCCCCCGGCTCCGCGGCTGCCTCCGCTCGGCCCTGGGCCCCGCTCCAGCGTGGGCCGCCTGGCTCCAGCGCCGCAGGCCCGTTTCCCCGGTAAGGGGCCGTGCCGCGGCGGGCCGGCCTCCTCCCCGCCTGCCCGCCGCCTCCGGCCTGCTCCGCATTCCTGCGGCGCGCGCGGGCCATGGCGCGCTCCTGCTCCGCGCGGCTGCACGGCGACACGGCCGCCTTCTCCGCCGCCCTCCGCTCCCTGCTCAACAACCCGCAGTTCAGGTGAGGGGACTGTCCGTGCAATCCGCCTCTGCCTTGTCCTCCGTGGGGCGATCCGGGCCTTGTGCTACCTTCCCTGGTGCCACCGAGCCTGGAGGGGGGAGGTTGGGGTCCTTGCCTGGCACATGTGGCTGCAACCGCATCCAGTGCTCCGGTTTGGCACGGAGTCCCTGGAGCAGTGCCCAGGGCTCCCAACCTGCGGCTGCAACACCCTGAGGCTTGTGCTGTGCCCCGGAGGATGCCGGGCTCCTCTCCACAGGAGGGAGCCTCCTCCCGCAGGGATGCAGGGCAAGCGCTGCCATACGGCATCACAGGCACTGCTGAACTCCCATGCTAGTGCTCCCGGGGCGCAGACTGTGTGCCTGCCCCAGGGGGGGGAACCCCTGCTCTATCCCATGCCAACTGTGGCCTCAGTTATTCAGTCCCTTGGTGTCCTGAATAAGGGAGGGAAGATTGACGGCTGCCTCGTCGCCCTCTCCCACCTATCAGCCTCCGGGCTGGCAGCTGTCCGGCTTTTACGCTCCTCTGCATGGTAAGGCCTGGCATGAAAGCTGGCTGCATCGCAGGGAATCCCCATCCCTGCTGAAATTCTGGCCACCAGAAGAGAAATCCCTGAGAAAACTCCCCAGCTGCATTGCCATGCACTAGGGAGGCTGCCAGGGGCTGGCTGCTTGCAGCACCCACTGGCATCTCACATCCTGCAACCTGCAACTCGCACCCCAAATCTTCAGCCTGCAATCTGCATCCTGTAACCCGCAATCTGCATCCCACAGCCTGCATTCTGCACCCTTCATTTGCAATCTGCATCCCACACTTTGCCAGGGACCGTAACCATGGAGCAGTTTATTCCACTCCCTCTGCACAGCTCTGCGTCTTGCTCATGCCAGTGTTGACACACGCGGGATGGGCTGGGTGCCTGCCGGGCACGTGGCCCTTGGCGTTCCCAGCGTGGGGAACGAGGAGATGGATGGGCCGTGCTCCAGCACTACCTGGACACCTTCCACCTCCTCCTCGCTCTGCGCCCCCTCTCTGCCCCTCTGCTGCCTCCCCGCCAGGGCCATGGGGCAGCCGAGGGGCCTCAGGCCGTGCAGGGGAGATGCAGGGTGACGGGACAGACCCCGACTCCCCGTGTGCCCCACGGGTGCCAGCAGCCCCGCCAGAGCCGCTCGCACCCCGGAGCACGTGGCCGGCCGAGGGGCCGCGCGGTGCCGAGCGGCGCCGCGGGACTTCCCCGTGGCCGCGCTGCGCTCAAAGCGAAAGCCACTTCCTCCAGCAGCCTGAGGTAGAAAATCTGCTCAGGGCTGAGCTGGCGTCCTGGGGTGTCTGTGTGTCCCTTAGCCTGAGCCTGTGTGTCCCTAAGCGAGCGGCAGGTTCTGCCTGGGTCCTGCTGTGGCGGCTGCATGAGCCCAGGAGAAATGTCCCCATGCAGAAACAAGGTCCTGGCGTTCCCGCGGCTCTGCCCCAGTGCCCGCTGCTCCCGGCCCTCTCCGTGTGCGCAGTGACGTGACGTTCGTGGTGGGCCGGGAGAAGCGGGAGGTGTTCGCGCACCGCTGCGTGCTGGCCTGCCGCTGCCAGGCCTTCCAGGGCATGCTGAGCCCCGCGAGCGGCGACGGCCCCGCCGGCAGCGCCGCGCCGCGGGATCCCCTCGTCCTGGGCAACGTGCAGCCCGAGGTCTTCCTGGCCGTCATCGAGTTCCTCTACACCAACTGCGTCACCCTCAACAGCCACATCGTGAGTGGGGCACGGGAGGGACGTGGGGGTGCATGGGAATGGTGTTGCTGCCCCAGGGCCATCACAGCAGGAGTCCTGCACAGAGGGTTCCTGGCAGGAGGTGCAGTGAGTGTGTGGGGCCTCAGCCCAGCGTGGGAGGTCTTGTCCAGAGCATCGTGTCCCACCGGTGTCTGCTCCAGGACCCAGCTCCCTGGCCATGTGCAGCTTGGGCAGAGAGGCCACAGCTCTGCCCTCCCCATCCTAGCCCAGGGGTTTGGTGCCATGAGACAAAAATGCACAAGAAGCTGGTGGCACCTGGGACACGGCTGCATGAGGACCTGGGCTCCTGGCATGGTGACGCCAGAGCTGGCCTCCTCCACATGTCCCCACCTCCACGTCCCTTATTGCAGCAGCTCCTTTCCCCCACCCAGGAGTTGGGTGCAATGGGTAGCAGAGATGGGGTGATGGCAGGAGGGAGGGGACATGTGGCTTTGGCTGGTCCCCACCACGGGCCTCGCACACTGCTGCTCAAGGTGCTTCTCTCGCTGCTCAGGCCCTGGAGGTGCTGACCTCGTCAGTGGAGTACGGCCTGCAGGAGCTGTGCAAGGTAAGGCCCTGCAGTGCCACACGGGTGTCCTGCACCAAGCAGCACCCTGGGGTGCTCTGGGGATGCTGGTGGCTGCAGAGGGCTCAGCGCTAGGGCTGCGATGCATCTCCCAGCTCCAACCTTGGACAGATGGGGCTCAGCAACATTTCTGGAGCCCAGAGGGGCTCTCCAGTGGGTTCCCCCTCCGAGGTGACACAGAGCCGTGTCGGGAGCTGGGAGCCACCTCGGGGAGCCGGGGAATCCCAGAGAAGGGCACGGAGGGGCCGCTCTCCTCCTCCAGCTGCGAGGGTGGCTCATTGCAAGGGCGATAGGGAAGCCCCCATGTCACCATCCTGGGGCTACCACTACCCACCAACCAAGGAGATGCCACCGAGGGGTGCGGGAGCATCGGAGCCAGCGCTGCCACCAGGGCCGTGTCCGGGCAGACGGACGGGGAGCTGTGGCGAGGCAGGGCGGGCAGTGACCGGCTCTGTGGCGGGAGCACGGCCAGGACACGTCATCGGAGGGATTCCTGGAGTACGGCCGGGCCGATCTCGTGACCGGCTGCCTCATGGCTGGATTTCCCCTCCCGCTTCCCACCGCGGCAAGGAAGGTCCCTGCTGAACCATGACTATGGCGCCGTGGGGCCCCGCGGCAGGGACAGCCCCATGGGGACGAGCTTGGCACAATGATGTGGCCCAAACGCGGGGACAGCCGGGGCGGGGGGGGGGGGGGCTGCCATGTGGGGCAGTGTGCTGGTGCGATGCAGGACGGGAAAGGGCTGGAGGAGAGGCCGGACAGAGGTGGAAATTCCAGGGGAGATGCCTGACCTCCTCCTGGAACCGATGAGTTAATGAACATCTGGAAAAGGGAGAAATTCGAGAGGAAATGAGACTGCTGAATGGAGCCAGGGGTGCAGGGAGGGGAGGGCTGGAAGTGCTGGGAGGGACAATCCAGAGAGTGACCTTGTGGCACCCCAGCCGGGTGGCCGGTGTGCGCATTCCTGCCAGCTGCAGAGGGTGACGGGGAAAGGGGCTGACCCCAGCCCACACGCTGGCCTGGCCGGGGAAACCCAGGGCTGCGACCCCAGCTACCTGGTGACTTCATCTCCCTGCTCCCTCCCTCTGGTGACTCAGAGCCCTTCTGCCTCCATCTGGCTCCTCCCTGCCCATCGTGTCACCCCAGCCCCCACTCCTGCCCTCCTGTCCCCAGTGGCTCTGCCCACGCGTCCCACCACAGCCCTGCTCCCCTTTGCAGGAGGGGGGTCTGGGGGGGGACGCTGAGCACCCCAGGGTGGCTCTGCTTTTCAGCTCTGCGTGGAGTTCCTCAAGGAGACGCTGAGCGTGGAGCAGGTCTGTGAGGCCCTGCAGGTGAGTTGCCCTGTGCACTGAGTGGTGCCAGGGCTCGTGTCCCTGCCCCATGCTGGCCAGGGGAACCTGGGGCTGCAGCAATCCGCAGGGGCTGCACAGCCCACAAGGGTGACCTGGAAGCGACCGTTTTGGGCAGAGAGAGACCTTGGCCATCCCCAAGACGTGTCCCTCTGCATTGCTTAGCTGTGACCCACATGTGGTTGGGAGAAGGGAAAAGTGACCCGTCTCCTGCAGCCCTGCTGGGCTCGCGCCTGCCGCGCTTGCTAGCCATGCGCCCCGCTGCAGGGCTCGAGTGAGCAGTTCCCTAGCCACAGAGTCACAGCCTCTGGTGTCACAGAGGGTAAAAACAACCCTTGCTGGGCCCAGCCTCCCCGTCCTGGCCCGATGTTGCTCATGGGCCACTGCAGCCTGTGACAGGGCCATGTCTCAGCGCCTGCTCCCACCCCCAGCCGGAGGGCCGCAGTGACGGGGTCCTGCTGCCGTGGGTGGCTACATCCAACCAGTGACAACCTGGGGGCTTAGGGATCCCTCATGGATTGGAGTCCAATCCGCTCAAACCTGCAGTCCCTGGGGGACCGTCCCCGAGGTCCGTCCATGTCCATGCTGGCTTGCTGGGTGTCCCCTCCCCAGTACCCTTGGACGCCCCAGTGTCCGGACAAGCATCCTTCCCTTGGCCACCCTGGGAAAGCACCCAAAGCCCCGTGGAGAGTCACAGCACCCAATATAACCCTGCTTGGGATGCTGCTTGGGACCAGGCAATCCCCACTCAGGGGTCTAGTAGCAAGGACAGGTGGGACGGTGCAGCCAATGCTCCCCATACGTGTGGGGCAGTGGGACATATCACTGTGTCCCCAGCTCACGAAAGCCGTGGAGGGGATTTTTCTCACCTCTGAGGCCGGGGTGATGCCTAAAGGGCAGGAGGCAGGTCTGGGTGTGCGGCAGCACGCGCTGGGGCCCAACCACCGCAGCGTAAACAAAGCTAAAACCGGCCCGGAGGGAACAAACAGCAAAACCCCAAAAACCCCAGAACAAAACAAACCTCATCAAAACAACCCACTCTGTCCCCGGGTTTGCGTCAGCTCTGGCCCCTGCCGAGCTGCTGGGGGAGGCTTGTGGGGGCGAGTGGGGCGCCCTAAACTGCTGCTGCTGCAGGGGGGAGGCAGTGTGGGGGACCTTTCCCAGGGACTCTCCGAGGCCACCCTGGGATGTGGCAGCCCCAAAGGCCCTTGTCCCTCACTGTGGGGTTTCCTGGGGGCTCGGGAGTTGTCCCTGTGCTCCGGTCCCCTCACAGATGTCCCTGGTGTTGCCCCACAGGCTGCAGTGACCTACGGGCAGGTGGACCTCCAGCAGCACTGTCTGGCCTTCATCGAGGGCTGCACCGCGGTACGGCTGCAGGCGGGGGACACATGGCATGGGATGTGATAGGGGAGCATCCCTTTGCTGTGGGCACAGGGCATGGGGAGCCCTACTGCAGCAGGGTGGGTTGGACCTGAGGGAATGGGGTGGCCGGAGGCTGCAGGGAAGGGACCAAATGGCCATTGGGAAGGGAGAGCTGGGGCAGGCTGGGGGTGATGCTGAGGGAGCATTTGGGATGCTGGGAGGAGGAGGAAGGCTTGGTGGGAGGGCAGGTTATGGGTTCGGATGTTGCTGGCAGGTGCTGGGAGGGCAGGGGGCCCCGGTGGCAGCGCTGCCGCGTCCCTGCAGGCGGTGGTGCGGACACGGGGCTTCCAGGAGCTGTCGGACGCGGTGCTGGCGCGGGTGCTGCGCAGCGACCGCCTGGCCGTGGACGAGCTGGAGCTGGTGCAGGCCGTGCGGGAGTGGGCGCACGTCAGCTCGGTGAGCACACGCGTGGGGGACACCCGGACGGTGGGTAACGATGGGTGTCCCCACGTCCCATGTCCCGCAGGCCGTCCTGGAGCGGCCAGTGCCCGAGGTGGCGGCGCTGCCCGTGCGCGAGCTGCGCCTGCCCTTGCTGGCGCCCAGCGAGCTGGCCACGCTGGAGAGCCACAACCAGCGGGACCTGCTCATCCCGGTGAGCGCTGCCCCCGCTCTGGGCCGCGGTGCAGTTTGGGGACGTGACCCGCGGTGCCCGTGGTGACCCGCGGTGACGGCCGCGTCCCGGCAGGTGGAGAACATCGCGGCGGCCTGGCGGTGCCACGCGCTGAGGAAGGGCAGCGGTGTCCCCGCGCGCCTCTGCCGGCCCCGGAGGGGCACCCGGCCCCGCGAGCACCACCGCCACCTGGACCCCCACGGCAAGTGAGGGCCGGGGCGGGGGGCTGGACCCCCCGCAGTGCCCTGGTGCTGATGAGCCCCGTGGGCAAGGGGGAGTGCGGGCACAGCGTGGGGCTGCCAGGTGGGCGCTGGCGCGGCCGAGCAGCAATAAAACCTCTGCACCCGCGTCATGGCTTCGAGGTGGAGAGGGGCTGGAGAGGGGCTGGGGTGGGCAGTGGGGTGCAGGGACATGGGGCAGGGTCTGTGTGCAGGATCCTGGTGCCCAGGGCTATCCGGTGGCATTAACACTGCATGGGGTCCACGCAGGGTGTCCCCGGAGGGTGGTGGGGGCTGCCCCCACCCTGGACACGAGGGGAACATGGGGTGAAGCCTGTGCCCCAGCCCCACGGCTCAGCACCCGTGGGCCCGGAGCCCAGCTGGGTCTGTTTGCTGGGGCAGTGGCCTCGTGGTACAAGAGGCAGCTGGAGTGGTCACGGGCCCCAGGGGACCCCAGGGTGGTGCGGGGCCAGGGCTGGTACTGGGGCAGCTCATGGAGCAGGAGGCCGGGGCTACACAGGGTGTGAGGCCGCAGCCACCAAGTGCCGGCACGGTGACACCAGCAGCCCCTCCTCACCCGCCTACCCGCGACAGAGACCCCCCCCACCCTTGGGCCAGGGTCCTGGTGCCACCGTCAGCCCTTTGCTGTGTGGTGATGACCCAGTACCCTGCGCCGCCCTCCTTGCTGCGCATCACCTGTCAGCACCACCCCGGCCAAGGAGCAAGGACATTTGGGCACCTCCGCCTGTGCATGACTCGGTTTCACTTTGCAAGGGGCTGTGTGTGCCTGGGACTGGGGAACCCACCGGGGGCATGGGCAGGGCCCGGGGCTGCGTGTCCAAACCATGGCTGCCTCTGGGGCGCAGCAGCCAGGCTGGGGAGGAGAGGAGCGAGTGTCACCTGCGCCGCGCTGGGGAGCACCCAGCACCAGACCCCAGCCTGGACGGCACACGCGCTCCATGCACATGTGCACACACACACACACACACACACGCAGCGCGGTCACACGCGTGGACACAGCCACGCTATGTGCACGCCGCTGTCGCCCAGGGCGCACTGCCCCCCAGAGACAGAGCCGGACACGGCAGGTAATTTATATATAATATATATATTTACTCTTTAAAAATAAACCTTCAGTCCCCACTACCGCCTGTACAAACTACAAAAATAAACCTTTGCTCTCTTTGATATAAATAACTTAGATGGCGTGGGGGGGGGAGTTGAGGGGCTGCCCACCGTGCCCACGCCTGGCACAGGGACGGGGACGGTGTCCCCGGGGCCACCCCAGCTCGGCGGCCACGGCCAGGGGCCTGGTCGGCCGGGGCCGCAGGCACGGCAAACACTGCTGGAGTTAAAGTGCTGGGTAAGGGCGCGGGACGGTGCCGGGACGGAGAGGGGGACAGCGCCTGGCTCTGCCCGCTGCGGGGCCGCTGGGGAGGCCGGCCGTGCTGCACGGGACACGGAGAGGGCCCTTTCCAGCTAGATCCGCCCATGGCAGGGGCACGCGCCAGCGCCACGCCGTGCCTGCGTGCAGCTCTGCACCGCGCGGCCACGGTGCCACCGCGCCGGGCTGCGGCCGCGGGCAGCGCTGGGTATGGCAGGGCCCGCACGCAGGACAGCCCTCCACGTCGGGAGCAGGAGGCTCCCTCGCTCCGCGGTGTGTCCCGCCGGCTCTGTCCCCAAAGGGGAAGCTGAGGCACGGGGTAGGGCAGCAGAGGGGTGACTTGCCCAGCATCCCTGCCCGCGCCGCCTCCGGCGGGCAGCCCTACACCAGCAAAGGGCTTGTCCCCTCGCTGCCTGGCACCCTGGACAGCCGGGCGAGGCCTCGGGCCGAGAAATAAATCTTTTAAAATAAGCTTAAAAATATATATCTCTCTATAGATAGTTTCCCTTTGCAATAAATAAAGGTGGGGGGTGGTGCCCACCCCGGGCCATGCCCGTGGCACCCCAGGGCATGGCCAGCTCTGGGGCTGCCCCCTTTCGGAAATGGGGGCCCTGAGGCCCCCCAGTCCGGGCACCCCAGCATGTGGCACTTGCTGGGGGTGCCCAGAGGAGGTGACGGGGAGCAGGCAGTGACCCCGCAGAGGGGGAGCTGGCACGGCAGAGCGCGGGGTGCGGAGCTCGCCTTGCCAGCAGCTCCAGAAACAGAGGGGGGGGGGTTAGTGCTTCCATTTCTGGGGGGCAACAGGCCTGAGGCAGGGGGACCCCAAGCCCTGGGGGGGGGGCCACGGTGCTGCAGGCACAGCCCCGGGCGGGGGGCACAGCGGGGCCTGCACACAGCTTGCATAGAAACGCCAGCCTGCCCTGCTGCCCTGGCGAGCCCCGTCGGAGGGGACACGGGGGCCAGTCCGCTTTGACACGGGGCCAACATCGGGAGGGACATCGCCGCTCCGGTGACTAGCAGCATGACGCGGGCCACTCGCTCTGCGCCCTCCGGCCCTGTGCTCTGCCACGAGCTGGTGTGTCGGTGCCATCCATGTCAGCAACCTGTGGAGAGACGGAGCGGGGAGTCAGCTGGGGCCCTCCAAACCCACCCCGGGCAGCACCGTGAAGCAGCCGTGCACAGGTCCATGGCAGCGTCTGCGCCCGTGAGAGGTGCCACGCAAGTTGGCACCTCTTGGGTATTCGGCTACAGGCACCAGCCTTGCTGCTGGGCTTCTGGGGAGAGGGAAGGGTACCCACGGCTAACTGCAACTCACCTAGCGCCTCGTGCCTGCCCCATGGCGCCCCAGGCTCTGCAGCTCGAAGGCATTGGGCATGCTGGTGCCCCCGGGAACAGGCACTGGAACGAGCTCTTCCTGGCAGTCCGTCTCGCCACCGCTGAAGCCCTCGGGGCCGAAGCTGGCGTAGGAGCCGGGCAGCGTGGGGTGCAGGGCCACCGTCACCGAGGCAGTGGCCGTGACGGTGGCGTAGCTGCCGGCTGGCCCTTGCACATGGGTGCTGTAGGCAGGCAGGGCGGCCCGTGGGGGCCATGGAGCTCTGTGCGGGGCCGGCCGTGTGCCCGGCGAGCAGGGCTGCCCAGGCACTGCCGTGTGCGGGTAGTCTCTGGGTGGTGCAGGGCTCGGCTCCCCGAAGGGCAGCGGGGCTGCCTGCTGTGTCCCGGGTGCCTCCTTCCCCGGCACCTCCGGGCTGTCCTTGTAGGGCTTCAGCACCTGGAGGGGAGACGCACGTGAGCAGGACCCAAATGGTGCCCTCAGCATGGGGCAGGAGGCACTTGGAGCCCCCTTCTCCAAGCACTGACTCTCACACCCCTGCAGCCCCAGGCCCTGCAGTCCTGATGCCCTGCAGGGCTGGCAGCACCTGCCACACGTGCCAGGGAGCGCCAAGGGGGCAGGGAGCAGCACTCACCGTGATGTGGGGGAAGCTGGGGTCCTTGCCGGCCTCCAGGAGGATGTGTGCCGGGGCGGGGGGCACGACGAAGGCGCCGCGGTCGCAGGGCATCCGCGTGCCACCGAGCTCCGTGTCCGAGGTGTCAGCAAAGGCAGCTGGCCAGGCTGGGGCTCGCCGGACATAGAGCCCCCGGGGGCCAAGGCACGGGGGCACCGGCTCCGCCGGGGGCAAGCAGGAGCTGTTATCCAAGGGGGATGCCTGCAGAGAGAGTGGATGGTGTCAGGGGATCCGGGGGCATGACAAAAAGGGGTTACCACAGTGCCAGGAGAGTGTGGGGCAGTGATGGAGTGAGCTGAGGATGGGACAAGGAGAGTGTGGGGTGAAAAGGGTATGAGGGGCAGTTCGGGGTGAGAAGGAGATGAGGTGAAGTGGATACAGGGTGAAGCAGGAATGAGGTGAAATGGATCTGGGGAAAGAGGGAGATGGGACAAAGAAAGGATGGGGTGAGGTAGGGCTGGAGTGGTATGGGGTGAAGGATGGGTTGTGTGGATACAGGATGAGGGGAGTATGGGGCAAGGATAGGATGGGATAAGGGAGGGATGCTATAGGGTGGAAGGTCTAGAGGGTGAGCAGGGGGCTGGGGAAACGGGGGATAGACAGAGGTGGGTACGGGATGACAGAGATGGAGCAATGGGGGACAGGATGAGGCCGGTCTGGGGCGAAGGAGGGATGAGGAGAAGCAGGATGGGGGCCTTGTACCTCTGGGGGAGGCCCAATCACAGACAGCAGGACGGGCAGCAGCACCAGCCCGTTGAGCAGCCCCAATAGTGTCAGGATGGTGAGCACGGCAAAGAAGTACCTGCATGGGGCACAGACAGAGGGGGTGAGCCCATGAACCTCATCCCACCCCAAACACCCCATCCCCAGCCCCATTCCTGCGGGGGATCCCCCACACCCCCAGCTCCATGCAGGAGTGGGTCGATACCCTTGCGGTCCCCCTCCATCCTCTGGCAGGCAGCTCCAGGCTGTTTGTCCCACGCTCGGCCGAGGGGAAATGTTTACACTGGGGATATTTATGGTATTTCCTGGCAGGCTGCATTTTCCCTTGCTGCCTTCCTCTCCCTGGGCTTTCCAGAGCTGGGTACGCCCATCACCCTCCCTCAGTTGCAGAGCCCCCTGCTTAAGGCCACCGACTTGTCCCCTACCCCATGGCAGAGCACGTCCTCTCCAGGTGCCCCACGTCCCCATTGGCAGCCAAGGGGGGTGCCCCTCTCAGCACTCCCCCCGCACAAGCCTTTGGGCAACAGTGAGCCGACATCTCCCCCTCACCACATGCTGATGGGGTGCCTGGGGCTCACCTCATGATGAAGTCGAACTCGGAGCCAGCCAGCATGAGGACACCCAGGAGAGTGGAAACAGCCCCATCCATCACAGGGGCAAAGGTGTGTTCAAGCGCTGCGGCCGAGCGCACGTTCCTGCTCCCCACGGCTGTCAGGAAGCCCTGCAGAAGGTCGAGGTGTCATGTTGGGCCTATCCTGGCGTGCTGCCCTTGCCATGTGCCCCCCAGACACATGGCTAACTGGGCAGGGGCACACAGCAGTGGGAACTGGGACGCTCAGCAGCAGGACTAGGGCTGTGTTCAACTCACCAGAGCCACATGGACAGTGAACTCTACGCCGATGCCCACCGAGGCGATGAGGATGACCACAGGGATGGCGCTCAGCTTGATGCCCATCAGCCCCATGATGCCAAACAGCTCCACTGCCATCATAGCCAGGATGGACACCTGGTGGGAAGCATGGGTCAGTGCAAGTGGCCCTGACGGGTAGCCCTGTTCCTATCCCTCCTCACAGGTCATTCCCACCCCATTGTCCCTTTCCCCTCCTTTTGGGGTGCCTCTCTGTCCCCCACTACATGGTCCATTCCCAACCCACGTCACCTCCAAACAAGGCATCCCCAACCTACCTCCATGTAGGTGTCCCTGATCCCTCCATATGAAATGCCCCCAACCTACTCCCCCTTCTATATGGCATTTCCCAGATCCCTCCATACGGGTGTCCCCCACCCACTGCCTCCTCCATAGGGTCCTCCTCCTCCTTCATATGGCATGGCATGTCCCCAGGCCCCTGTCCCATCGCACAGGATGTCCCTGGCTACCTGCCCATCGCCCCTTCCAGATGAAGCAGGCACCCATGGCCATGCAGTAGGAGGGGAACAGAGCTGGGTGCCCCGTTCCCATCCGGTGGGAAGGCAGCGTGGCGCGTACTCACGATGATGCCGGCTGTCCAGGGGTTGAGCAGGAGCAGGGTGCAGACGAGGAAGGTGCAGGCCAGCAGGATGCTGATGGCCAGCAGGAACCAGTGTCGCAGGCCGATGTACTGCTCCCAGAAGAGAAAGGGGTAGCCGCTGGGGTAGCTGAGCACCCCGTGGCGCTGGGCAGCCTCCTGGCAGATGGCCCGCACGCTCTCGATGGCCTCCACGAAGTCGGCGGTGCGGCGCAGCCCACTCAGGTAGAAGGGGAACTGGGCGAACTCCAGTGGCTGGGCTGCCGGGACTGGGGGGAAGGTGATGGGCAGCATGAGGACATGGACAGCATGGGGTGCATGAGGAGCATGAGGGCATGGGCAGGGGGACCCTGCAGCAACATGCTCATGGTGTAGGGGGGATGCTCAAGAGTGTCAAGGGACGCAGGTAGCAGGGAAAATGTTTTCTCTGTAGGGGGATGAATGTGGGATCAAAGATAGTGTGGTTTCGCCATGGAGGAATGCTCATGGGATGAAGGATTCAGGGAGCAGGAGGGTTTATCCTGCTTGTGGGGCAGGAAAAGTGCAGGTAACAGGGGATTTCTCTGCAGGGGAATGCTTGGGGGCAGGTGGGGTGCCATGGGGACCCTGCCACATGCCACTCACTTCGCAGGTTCTCGCCTGTGGTGTCGTACTTGTCATGGATCCACTCAGGCGGCGGAGGGTAGAAGTTGGCCTGGGAGGCGGCGAAGCCCAGGGGGTCGTTGCTGGCCCACACGGTCAGGCAGATGTAGAAGGTGTCGGGGGGGATGATGCCGTTTTCATCCACCAGCCGCCGCGTGGTCAGCTATGGGGAGAGCGCAGGCCTGGCCATGAGCGGGGCAGTGGGCACGCTGCGGCACAGCACAACACGGCGGCACAGCCCAGCAGTGCAGCTTGGCCACCAGCCCGGAGAGATGCTGCATCCCCAACCCAAGAGAGATGCTGGGCTCACTCACTGTCTGTGCCAGCCCCATCTCCACGCACCTGGTTGAAGTTGAAGGGCTCCTTCTTGTTGCCAGTCTGGATCAGGAGCTTGTAGGCCAGCACCCCGTCCTCGGAGCCGTTGCGATAGCTGTCATGGGTGATGCGCCCGGCTTGCCAGTCCCTGTCGAACGTGGCCTGGAGCCCTGGGGAGGCAGCACAGGATGTGAGATTCCCTTGAGGACCAGGGCTCTGCTCACCCCATGGAGCGCAGTGCAGGCAAAAGAGGCATGTAGACACACACAGGGCTTGACTTGGCATTGCTGGGCACTGTATGGCTACCGTAGGACTTCCTACCCTTGCGGGCTGCCAGGAAAGGTGTATCTGGGCAGAGGGGGAGCAGGCTGGGGAGGGAACGGATGGAGAGTAGGTTGGGGAGGGAATGCCTGGGCAGGAAAGGGCATGGAGAGGAAGGAAAGGGGTATCTCACCTCGCAGCCAGTCCTGGAAGTAGTGGAGCCACATCTTGGGCAGGTCATGGTTTCCCTCACGTACCACGTACTTGACGGTGCTGAAGGCCTGGTGCAGGCTGAGCAGGGCAGCCTGGGCCCCGGGATAGTGAAAGCCACCCTTGGTGACGATGAACATATTGTAGAAGGAAAAGTACTTGAACTGGGCCGAGATAAAGGCGTGAGCCTTGGTGTCCCGTGGCACGATGTCCGTCAGGTAGAGCCCGTCATGCACCATGGTGGTGCCGTAGAGACTCAGTCCCAGCAGCGCCAGGAACAGCACCAGCACCACGGCCTGCAAGGAAAGGGAGTCAAACACAGTGCCCACACCACTGATGTTCCCGCACGGCACAGCCAGAGCAGTCTCCAGCTCACCTTGGTCTGGGTTTGCAGCAGCAGCGGGGCGTATTTCTCGCGGGCAAAGTCGGAGAGGCTCCAGCGGCAGAAGGGCAGGGGCACACAGTCCCGCCCGCCCTTGGCCTCGTCCAGCTGGGCCAGCAGGTCCCGTGTGGAGCTGGACGGCGTGAAGACCTGTGAGCCCAGCGGGTCAGCGGGAGGCAGGAGCACCGCCGGCGAAGTGCAAACCTGCGAGGTGGGCGGTAGGACGGTGACAATGTGGTGGCCCGAGGAGTCGCACTGGGTGAAGGCCTGCACAGTGGTGGTGATCTGGGTGCTGGTGGCCATGCCAGGGTGCCCGTAGGGGGATGGGTGGGAGGCATGGTTGTCGTTGGCATCTGCAAATTCCTGGGGTTGGATCTGGATGACCCGTGAGGAGCAAGGGCTGTGGGCAAAGAAAGGAAAGGAGAAGAGAGAAAAGGAGGGAAAAGAGAAGACATTAAGGGAGATTTATTTGCAGGGTTGTCCCATGTGACGACTTCTAGGGAGGGATACAAGGGTGAGACCCATCCTCTGCCCCAGCCCAGCAGTGCCCGTGTGCCCCATTCCCAGCAGGAGGCAGGTGGTACCTGTAGAAACAGCAGAGGATGTCGAGCCGGCGTTTCTCCCGGCGATAGAGGTCCAGGCTCAGGATGGCCGGGAAGATGAACAGCACCATAGCAAAGTTGAACACCACAACCACCGCAGCCTGTGCATGGAGGGACACATCAGAACAGGATACGACTACCCCTCCCCATCCGCAGGGAGGGTCTCTGCTCCCCAGAGAGAGATCCAGGCAGGAGCAGGGCAGGGGGCTGTACCTGGATGGAGAAGGCACGTAGGGCAGGGATGGGCACCAAGGCTGCCATGAAGAAGGCAATCATGTTGCTGACGGAGGTGAGAGCCACACTGGTCCCCGTGCGCTTCAGGCACTCACCTGTTCGCTCCTGGAAGGAACAGACAGGCACAGTGATGAGAGGGGCTGCAGGGTGCTGGGGGCAATAGGAACTCCCAGCGCAGGGCATGGCTCTCACCTTGAAAGGGATGTGCTGGCTGGTCTCAGTGAAAGCATGAGCCAAGAGGAACATGTCATCTACACCAATGCCAAGGGCCAGAAATGGCAGGACCTGTCAGGAAGCAGCCAGAGTCAGCAGGGGGACACAGCCACCAGCAGAGAGGAGAGGGGCCGCAGGCACTCAACAGCCCCTGACTCCCTGCCTACCCCACAGTACCCAGCACCTCAAGCACATACCTGCGTGGTGGCCGCATTGAAGGAGATGCCGAGCAGAGAGCAAAGTCCCAGGCCCGAGGCCACGGAGAGAGCCACAAGCAGGACCCCGGCCAGGCCCACAGCCCCTTGGGACTTGGAGCAGTCCCAGCGCAGCATGGTGACACAGGCATAAGCCAGCTGGAAGAGGGCAGAGAGTTAGTGGGGACATGGGGGCGAGGGATGGGTGGCAGGAGATGGAGAGAAGAGTGATACTCACCATGAGCAGGTAGCCTCCGGCCACCCGGATGGCGCTGACATCAGAGAAGGATTTCATGATGTCGTTGAGCGTGGTGGTGGAGAAAGCATGGACGTTCTGCGTGGCGTTGGAAGGGATGGAGTCCTGCGCCAGCTGGCAGATACACACCCGGTTACACAGGCTGAGTCCCCCCCAGTCCCTTGCATGCCCAAGAGCCACCCAGGTGGGTGAGCATCAGCTCCAAGGGCCACCAGGTACCCATGAGCTACATGGAGGCTGAACATCAGGGCCTACCTCGACAAATTTCCTCTGCCAGGCCTCCAGGATGGCAGCCGCTTTCTCCTCACTCCAGCTGATGTCATGGATCTCATAGTCATCCTTGAAGTGCTCAAACAGCTGCCGGGGGCTCATGAGGAGGAACATGGTCTGCAGGGCCTCGGCGCTGGGGGACATGCACACAACCTGCTGGGACCAGCTATGGCACCCCCTGCTTTGGGAACGGGACCTGCCCTCACCCCTGTGGCTCCCATCCCATGGAAGTGGGGAGTGAACCCAGGTGTCCTGACGCCCACTCGCAGCCCTGGATCTTGCTCTTCTCAAGAGTGCTGAGGAGGGGAGCTACGATTTCCCGCACAGCCCCTCCTCCCATTGCACAATGTTTCCAGCCAGAGTTGGCCGAGGACCCAAAATTCTGGTCGCTCATCCTTTGCTCTGACCTGCCAAAGCCATAAGAAAAGCTGAGGCGTCCTGACCCCTCCTGCAGCACTGCTCCAATGCACTGCCCTGCTCAGCAGCCCCACACACTTTTCCTCTCCCTCCACCCACGCTCTGCAGCTCCCAAACAGTTCACACAGCTTGAAGCTCCTTCTACAGCTAGGTGGGCTCTGGATGAAGGAACACTGCCCCAAGCTGGCCCTCGGGTGAGCCCTGGGCAACGTCCCAGGCTGGACAAACAGCTGCCCAGGTGAATGTCCGCCCTGCAGCACCAGTTCTTACCTTAGTAGCTTGCCCTGGGAGTCTTTGGTCATGCCGCCCAAAATCAACTCCTCCTGCCAGCGCATGAACTTCCTGGAGAAGCCATGGCAGCCCCCAGAGAGCTCAGCTGGAATGTCAGGGTTCTGTGGGCAGAGAAGAGGCTGTATCAGGGATGTGGGACTCTGAGCATGAGCCGGAGGGAAAGGGGTGGCTGGGAAAGCAGCAAGCCCCCAAGACCTGTATCCATGATGATCCCTGCAGGATGTGACCCACCTGCTGGCTCTGCTTGTTGGGGGCACTGGAGGGGCACTGGGGGTCTCGAGGGTCGAGGCAGGGCCGCTCCATGTACGCCTGCCCCACCTCTGCCTTGTCCAGCAGCTCTTTGAAGCCTTCTAGGGACGTGAACTGCCCCAGCTCCTCCATCAACTGCACAGGGTCCAGGTTGCTCCACTGGATGTCCGGGCGACCTCTGTGGAGAAAGCAGCCCTAAGGTTACGGGGGACACTGAAAGCCACACCTGGGACTGCCACCAAGACCCCATCCACACCTGGGGCTGTGCCACAACATGGGGCAACTCAGCAACGGGCACCCCTGGAGGTGCCTCAAAGGCAGGGTGCGAGGACCCAGGAGAGCAGCGGCAGCCCCCAGCACGTCCCCCCTTCCCGGGGCTGCCTGCAGCCTCCGCCGTGGCCCGGCACAGGCTGCGCGGCGCCGCGGGCCGTGCCCGAGTCAAGGAGCGTGCCGGATCCTGTTAGGCTGCCACAAAGGGCAGGGAGCCGGCCCCGCGCGCCCGCCGCCCGCCCGGCCCCGCTTTGTGCAGGCAGTCAGGCCGATTACTGCCCGCACGCTAACGTCTTGATAGAGGGGAGCCCTGGGCACGCAAGGGCTCCCGGGGCCTCCTCCCCACGCAGCGTTTCCAGCCCCATCCCACCCCCATGGTTGGCTGTTTTGCTGCTCAGGAGTAGGTTTCTGCTTGCCCTGCAGCTCTGGGGCTTGGATGGAGAGAAGGCAGAGGGATGTGCTGTGAGCTCGTCACAGCGCCTCACGCTGCTCTGTCACACGTGGCTGGGTGCCTTTGCCAGGTGCTGGCCTCCATTTTCCCGTGTTCCCATACTGAGTGTTCTGTGGGACAGGGTATCTATGGGGAGAGGGCTGACATGGGCCCCAGGGACCAGCTGCAGCCTGTCCAGCCCCCCTGGCGAAGCATAGGACTGGGGAGATGCAGACACACACTCAGGGTGCCACAAAACCCGAGGCATCTGCTGGGAGGCATCTCAGCCAGCAGGCGAGCGTGGGTCCTGGCATAGCAGCACCCACAAAGCTTGGGGACCCTCGTGGAAGGGGCTTTTCTGTGGTCTATGCAGGATGCTGTTCCAGACATCTCTGTGCCAGCCCTGGGAGACTAGGGAAGGGAACAGGACAGGGGCTGCCAGCTTCATGGCATACTGGGGCACCCAGCTCTCGTGTCAACAGTGGCTCTAGCACAGCCATGCTTCCCAGGGCCAGCTCCCAGCCTCACTCGGCTTCTTTTTAAGAGAAAAGAGACAAGAAAAAAAAAACCCACACCAACAAACCCAGCCCAAAGCTCCAAAGAGGGGAAGAAAAAAGCCCTAAGCAAGTGTGGGCTCTGGGGAGAAATGCAGTCTAATAATTCATGAAGACTGGCTGGGCCGGAGCTGGGCGCTCTGAGATTCCCACATACCAACCGGAGCTGCTGCTGCTTCCAAAGAGAGCCCCTTTTATCTGCTTTCCCTTGCTTCACTGAGCCAGGGCAAATCCTTTTGTCTTTCCATAGATTGCTGCTCTTTGTTCCCCCAGCTCCCGCCCTGCTCACCCTTCGGTGCTAGGAGGGGGGACAGAGTCCCCTGGGCCGGCCCGCACAGCCCCAGCGGTCGCCTGGCTGAGAGGCGCCCGCCTGGGTGCCGACTTGCCTGGCTGTGAAGGGAAGGTGGGACCTGTTGCTGCTCCGAGCCGGGCCCTGTCGCTGCTCCGAGCGTCTCAGCCCACCAAGCTGGGACCAGAGCAGGGGATGCTGCTGACCCAAGGCAGATGGGGCTGTGATTGCCCCGCTTGGCATGGACACATCAACCCTGCTCGTGCCTGGGCCGGGCTTCTCTCCCTGCCTGAACAGGCTGGGATGGAGGGAGCCCAAGGTCTGCGGGGCGACAAAGCTGGTCCCCCACTTCTGGCTGGTCCTGCCAAGGCCCTTCCCCCTCCTCCTGTCCCGCAGCAGCCTGAATAAGGCCACTATTTCATCTGTTTGGCAACTGGCAGCTTTCAAAGTAGCATTAGCATGAGAATACGGGGGGCTGCCGTTTGCTGACAATGCACGAGTCTCCGCGGGCTCTCCCGGACAAACACACTTGTAAACAGAAGGAATGTGCGGGCTCCCCTCCTCCCGCGGCCCTGGGCTCCCCAGCCCCACACAAGCCCCACACAAACAATTGTGGCTGTGGGAGGCAGCCAAGGGGGCTTCCTCCAGCCCTGGGGCTCAGCTGGGCATGGCGAGAGGGGCGCTGGCTACAGGGACTTCTCTGCTCTGTCCCTAGCTCCGGGGTGAGGCCGAGTCCCGCGGCACACGAGCTCAGGGATGGAGCTTCCTCTCTGTCACCACAGCCCTGCAAGGGGCTGCGGTGCAGGGCATGGAGGCAGCAGCCCCCAGGCACCTGCATGTGGAACAGCGACGGCTCCAGCACCTTTGTCCCTGCCTCCCTGAGCACGGATGGTGCCATGAGCCACTGTGTCCAAGCAGGACTGGGCAGGCTGTGCACAAGTCTCTGCCTATGGCATCCTTGCAGCTCTGTCCAGACCACCAAGGCTCTGTGGACAGGAACTTATCCCCTTGAGCTGAGCTGGCAGGGCGAGTGACGGTGATAGGACAGTGGTCCTAGGATCCTCCTGGGGCTTAGCAGAACAAGCAGCACAGTGGAGAGACCAAAGCGCCGCTCTGCCATGAGGACAGCAGGGTCTGGCTTCGCAGAAGAGGGCTGGAAAGCCGAGGCCTTTGCTAGCCACCATGCCCTAGGTCTCCTGCTCCAGTCCCTTGGCCTTACACAGCCCCGTGGGGTGACCCGATGCCCTTGCACCCTGCCACAGCCCCCATGTACTCACGGGAGATAGGCTGATCCGCCCTGCAGTTTGGACCCTTCCCAGAAGCAGTCCAGCGGCGTCAGGATCACGCAGGGGAAAAGCTTCTCAATCATCTGCGGGGTGAGAGAGATGTGAGGAGCCGGCAGGGATGTGGCAGGCCCTCAGCACTGCCTTGCCCAAGAGCCTCCCTCTCCATCCCCTGCCTGCCCAGCTCCCACTGGGCAGCACCTTCCACACAAAGCTGGAGGTCCCTTTCCAGCACTCAAGGCAGGAAAGCCCCCCGGGCCAGTTGTGGCCCATCCATTGCCCATTTCCCAGGGGAGAGATGGTCTCTGAAGGAACTTCTCATGGTGCAAGTGTCCCTGTCAATCCTGCCACGAGCTGGGGAGCCCCAGAGGCAATGCCGTGTCCTGGACTCACCCTCTCAATCATGCCGTTCTCGATAATGGGGACACCTGACTTGTAGCAGATCTTGTTTAAATCCCACGATCTGGAAAGGCAAAGCAGAAATGTGAGGATGGGCTCCATCCTGCAAGAGCGCACGGGGCAGCAGGGCTCAGCAAGGGGGGAGCAAGGCACAGTGGGGGTCCTTGTCCCTGTCCAGAGCCTGACTCACTTTCCGTACAGCGAGACTTGCACTTTGCTGGCAGCCAAAGCAGCCTCGAGGTGGAGCTGCAGGGCCTCCTGCGTCAGGATGTTCTCGCCTTCCCGCTTCGGGGTCTGGATCAACATTTGGGATGTGTAGACAGACTCCTCACCCAGCTTCTCCTTCGTGTAACGGAGCTCCTGGCTGACGCGGCTGCCCGCTGCAAAAAGAACCACACGGGCACCCCATGAGCACTGAGACTGGCACAGTCACCACTACCCGGAGCCACGTTAATCCAGGGAACATCATACCACATGATATCCCAGCCGCTGCATCCTCTGGGAGCCTGTGCCCTGTGAGACCTCATTGGGCAGTACCAGCCACCTGCCTCCCCAAGGGCTTGTCCTGCAGCCCATGCGGGGCCACAAATCCCCTCCTGCTGTCACAGATAGTTTCCAGCTGCACAGAGTCTCCTTGGCTTTGGTTTCCCCTGGAAAACCCCAGAGACAGCTAAAAGGTGCAGGAGACCCATGTCCTCTCCATCGCCCACTGCCACCCGTGCACCGTGGCCACGCAGCAGGGATGCCGGATACGACTGGCTCCTGATGCGACAAGCAGGACCAGGACCTTCCCAGCTCATTCCTGTTGGATTGGTCCCATAATCCCCCTCCAGGGGCTCCCTAGTACCCCAAGGTGGGCAGTAGTTTGGCCAAGAGGCCCTAGCGGGTGCAGTGATAGAGCTGGGGACACTCGGACTCAGCTCTCCAGGAAGCAGGACCATGAAACCCCTGCAGATGGAGGCTGCCCTAGGAGGCACTTGGAGACACGGAAGGGGAGGGAAAAGGCACCAGGGAGCTCCGTGTCTCCTCGGCATCTCCCACAAGCCAGGAACCCCAGCAGCTCCCACCGGCCCTGCAAGGCACTGTCAGCGTCTCAGCCCCTGGGAGATCTTGCTGGCCCTGGCTGCTTGCCCAGCCCTTGGCTCCGCAGCCCACCCATGGCCTGGGCCACATGCACAGGCTCCGCAGCTCTGCGAGGCCACCCATGGCCTGCGACACATGTTGTCCCCAGATCCCGTGGAGGACGCATACCAGGGACAAGCCCCCACGTCGCACAGGGACCCGTCTCCATCCCGGCTGCCTCTGATCCCAGCTCCCTGCAGCCACATGAGCCGCGTGCCCTCCAGGCCGGGCCGACCCCGGCCCTCTTGGCTCACGCTGGGGCTTTGCGGCGTGTCCAGGGCTGCCGGCTCCGTCCTCAAAGGCAGCACACGAGAGCTCCGCGCGCAGCGGGGCCCGCGCTTCCGGGAGAAGCCGCTGACTTTATTCGCAGCTGCTTCAGCACGGAAGAGAAATCCACCCCCCTTCAACACGGTTGGGGGGAAAGCCTGGGGTTTCACATCAAACCCTTCTTGGCTCTTTTCATGGAGGAGCCGGGCTGCTCCAGGGCACGGGCACATGAGCGGTGTCCTAGGGACAGCGGCTCTTCTTGTCTCCATGAAGCGAGGGGTCCCGCACCTGGCCAGGGCACTGAGTGGGGACGTGTGACAGCCCAGCTCGCCAAAGAAGCCAGGGGGCAGCAGCAGATCCCCAGAGGCACAAGCCGCATCCGCGAGGCCATCCTGCTCCCGGCCTGTCCTTCCCAAGGGGCGATCCCAGATCCTTCCTCCCACGGCCACCCCAGGGTGCGGGATGCTGCACGAAGCCACACCGCAGGCCGGACACCCCAAAACCCCGGTGCCAGGAACAGCCTGAGGTGGCTCTTCCGGAGGGACACCGCTGCCTGGGGAGCGCGGGGCGGGAATGGGGCAGCACGCGGTGCCGGGAGACGGAGGATGGAGCAGGATTCCTCCGCGCCGGGACACTCCCTCAGCAAGAGGCCAGGGCCCCGGCGGGCCTGGCCACCGGCCAGCGCAGAGGAGGCCAAAGCAAGACCACAAATAAGAGGCAGAATCTTCCCTTTTAATGACTTATTATATGGGTTTTTTTCTCTCTCTTTTTTCGGAGGGGGGTGTGAGGGGAGGGGGCGCCTTTATTGTTGCTGGCGGGGCTGGGAAGCAGCTGGTGTCCATCAGATGCCAGTTGCGGCAGAGGTTGTGCCAGAGCCGGGGGGACACGGACGTGGCCTGTGTGTGCGTGTGTGTGTGTCACAGGGGACGTCGGCGCCCAGGGCAAGGGGACACAAGGCAGGGCGGGTGTCAGAGCAGGAGCCGGCCCCTTCCCGGCAGGCTGGGAGGTCAGACAGGAGGTGCACCGAGCTGCTCCCGGCCTCAGCCGCGCCACCCACGTGGAACCCGCACGGGCGGACGCGAGCGGAGCGGGGGGACGGACGGGGGACACGCGGCGGGATGGGGGCCGCATCCCGCTGCGCACGGAGCCCTGGCTTCCCGGCGGGCATCTCCGCGTACAGCTGAGCATGGCCGCAGGAATAACCGCACATCTGCAAGCACGGAGGGGGAAAGAAGCCCCCTGAAAAATTAAGGAAAAAAAAAAAAAGAAAATAAAAAGCCGTCCCTTGTAATTAGTGTTAATTTGGAACAGGGCACTGCGAGCCGTCAGCAAGCTTCAAAGGCAGCGAGGAAGCCTCAAATTCCAACACCCTAATTAACCAAAGAGCAACATGAAAAGACAAGGCAGCGCACACAGGGCCTGCCAAGGACACTTCAAACGGGCGCGCGCCCGCCGGCCGGCCCGGCCGGGGCCGCGGGCTGGGAACGGGGCGAGACGCCCCACGCGGCACGGAGCCGGCCCGCGCGCGGCCTCCCCGCGCTCCCGGCCTCCCCCCGCTCCCGGCTCCGAGCTCCGCAGGGCGAGGGGAGGGGGCCGGGATGCTGGGGGAGCCGCCATGATAGCAACAATGAACACGTTAATGAGGAACTGTATGTAAATTCTTTTTTACTCCAATTAACAAAAGGAGCCCTTGGCTTTTTTCATGCAAAGGGCCCTCTGGTTCCAATCAAACGCCCGGTCCTGCTTATTAACAACGCGCCGCGGCTCCTCGGCGGCGCCTGGCTCTGCCCTTCCAGCACCCCCTGCCCCTGCGCGGGGCTCTCCGTGTCCAGGGCTGCCCAAGACCACCCCGTGGCCACGAGGGAGGCGCAGGGCCGGGGACAAGCACCCTCCATGGGTGGCTGCCAGCGCGGGGCGCGGGGATGTTGCGTGCGATAGTGGGTGCAACCAAGCAGCAGAGTGAGGGGATGGGGTGGCCAAACCCCCCCAGCCCCCCAATGTCCGTGGTGTTCAGGGGGTCCCACCACGGCTGTGGGACCGTCCCACAGGTGCCGGTGCCAGGAGGGGCCGGCGGCGCCTTGGAGGCCGCGCGCGCGTGCGGCCGCCTCGCAGCCATGGGCCTGGCCTCGGGAGCCCTCCCCGCAATTATGGCACCGCCGCAGAATTACAGAGCAGGGCGGGCACCTCCCTGCCCCCTTCCCGGCCACCCTGCCTGCGCTCCCCAAATCCTCCCGCACGGCCTCTTCCCTCGGAGCCGAGTGGGGCAGCCGCTCCGCTCAACGCCGGTGCTGCTGCTGGAGCAAGAGGAGCCCCCTGAGTGGGGGTAACCAGCGGAGAGCGGGCAGGGGGCCAGGGCACTGGGTCCACCGCCCCGATCGGCCTCAGAGCCAGACCCCAACCTCCCTGGGCATTAATAGGGCTCCAGGATGTGGTGATAAACCCATAGTCCTGGATTTGGGTGGGACTTGGGTTTTGGGTCTGGCATAGGGCTACCAGGGAGGCCAAGGCTGGAGGGTGACAAGGTTCTTCCCGGGACTGGTCCCCTCTCCATCCTGCAAAACCCCCTCACGACCTGCTGAGGCCGGGCAGCCCCCAGACCCACGTGCAAGGCCCTGTCCGAGCAGGAAAGCTGTGCCTGTCTCGGGAAAGACCATCGGCACAGGGAAAGTCACTGGGCGAGCTCCACAGCATTCCCACTTCAGTGGGGACCGTGTCGCAGTGACACAGGACAGCCCTGCTTGCAAACAGGGGCTCCTGGAGCCGCTTCACGCGGCAGGGCCACGCGCATCCCCACATGGTTAGTGCCCTCAGCAGCCACGGACTGAGATCGGCACCATCCTACCCTCCTGCAGGAGGGCAGAGAAGGGGGTGCCCTGGTGCCACGTCCTGGGGACATCCCGCAGCCGCATCCCGCGGCCGGCCGCTTCCCCCGCGCCGCGCAAGCCGGAGGCCACCTTCAAAGTGTTGTGGGGCGGATTAGCTGGATTAGGGAGCCTGTGAAAGGACTCACGCTGCTCCGGAGGAAGTCTCACTGAGGGCTTGCTAAAAGAGCCATTTTTACCTGTCCCGGCCGCTACCGCCAGCCTTGTGAAAAGCCTCCGCGGCCCCATCCTGTCAAAACACGTCCAAGGGACCCTATTCAGCACCGCGGTGCGGGGCCGGGCGCGAGACGGGGGGCTCCGGGGGTGGCAGATGGGTGTCCCCGGCAGCAGCGATGAATGCGGGTTTGTCGCTCCCTCGGCGTCTCCCGGGGCTTGTTCTCTAACAAACCGAGCCCAACAAAGGCGCTCGCCCAACGCCTCGCTAAACAAACACGGCCAAAAGAAGAGGGGCCTGCCTTCAAAAAGCCAGCGACGGAAAGGCCTCAAAAGGCCCCGTTTGAGGCCTACTCCCGCTCCGCCGGCCCCGGCCCGGCCCTTTGTTTATGGCGGAGCTAAATTAATGTCTTTATTACCCCAAATCCCAAAGCGGCCGTTCCCAGTGCGGCTGGGGGGGAGGGCGAGGAGGAGCCGCCGAGGAGCCCACACGGCCTCGGCCGGGACCGAGGGGACAGCGCGACCCCGAAAGAGGGGGAGAGGAGATTCGGTTGGGAACTATTCACCGCTAAGACTCCTGTCAGCATTGACATAAATTTCCACTGGTGTTGGCATTTAGGCATTTGCCATTTCCATATGTATAGGGCTGCCTGTACTAATTATGCTAATCACCCCCTCTGTTGGCTGCTGTGAAAAATGGCCACATTAGGCACTCCACTGCTTGCTAATGTCACTTAATGTGTGGTTGAAACATACATTCATCCCGCTCTGAATGGTGAAATTTTTCCACATTGCTGGCTTCATTCAGGCAAGAAATGAATTTTTTGAACTCAGACCACTTTTCCAGGCCCGAGGGAGAGGCAGATAATAAAACCCTCTTCTCAGTCCCTCGCGCTGCCGCACCCCCCCATCCACCAAATAACATTTAAAACGCAAAAAAAAAAAAAAAAAAAAGAAAAAGAACCCCCCTTCCCCAAATCTATGTATATGTCTCAGCAAGTTGAAAAAAAAGACTTAAAAAAAAAGAGAGAAATAAGTTAAAAAGCAAAGAAAAAAATAAAAAAAAATAAAAAGGATACGTGCAGATAAGCCACAACCATCTGAAAAAACTCTCCCAGTCTTTTTGGTTAATTAGCAAAATTTTCCAGCCCAAAAAGCCAACCAAGCTGTCAAGGAAGGGAAAAGGCGAGGGAGATTTCTCACTCTCCTCCCGAAGATAAATAAATAGAGGCAACGCGCCTGCTCCCCATCTTTGGGAGGGCAGGCGCTCCCAAGCCCCGGCAAGTCTCTGAGAAGAAAGGTCCTTTCAGAGCCAGCCGAGGTTGCGGGAGAGAAGGTGCTTTGGAGCAAACGTCAGAGTGAAGCCAGCAAAGGAAGCAGAGTTTCAGGATAACGGGGCAGGGATTGGGCGCCCCAGCTGCCTCTCACTTCCCCGAGGGTCAGGATGCATCTCAGCCCTTCCTGACCGGGCAAAAAGGAGTGGGAAAAGGATTGCAGGGTCCCGAAATGAAGCTCCTGCCAGGCCAAGCCTGAAGGGCCCCTACAGCAGGGCTGGGGACCCCAGTGGCCCCTTTCTGCCCGGTCATGGCTTTGTCACCACAGCCAGGGCCCCATCCCAAGGGGATTCCCTCCTGGGGACGTGGCAGGGCTGGAAACCACCCCTGAGGCTCAAGGCCGGTCACAGCAGCTGCCACATCCAGCGCTGCCGTTTCGCTGCCCCGAGCATCAATCCCAGCCCCACGCGCAGCAACGGGGCCGGCTCCGGCCACGCAGCCCCCCGGCCCCAACGCCAACTGCTCCCCGCAGCAGAGCCGCCCACGGCAGCGACCAGACCACCCACCTCTCCCCTTGCCCACCCAGAAACGGCCACGCACCCCGTCCCCTCCCACGGCCCCGCAGGACCCACGTGGGCTGTGAGCAGGACCCCCACAGATGGTCTCCTCCACGCTGCCGGGGCACATGTGTGACAGGGAGGGCATCTAATCCTCAACCAGGGATTTTCTTTGGGACTTTCAGCTCTCCGATGCCCTTCTCTTTGCATGGATGGAGCCAGCCCTCTTCCCTCCTGCCCGGGAGGGCAAAAGCCATTGCCAAGGGGGAAACCAGCATCGTGCTCCAGCAGGAGCAGAAATTCCCTTCACCCCCTACCCAACATCTGCTTTTTGGCCTCCCCCTCTCCCCAGCACATTCAGGGCATCTCTGACCCCTCCAGCAGACAGGCAGGAGCTTCTCCAGGGAGCATCGGCGGCTCTTTGAGAGCGCGACGGCTGCGCAGGGCGCTGGGCTGTTCCGGTTAGGAATTAACCCGGCCTTCCTTTGAACCAGCCCTGGGCGCTATAAATCAGGCAGGCCCATTCACCACCCAGGGCTCTGCCCTCACCGCGCTCGCGCCCCAGCCCCTTGGCCCTGCAAACACCCTGGGAGAGCCAGGAACAGCTGCCAGGTGTCTCGAGGTAACTCAACACTAGCAGCTAGCCGGGATTTCAAAGCCTCCGAGTGGCTAATTGCTTTGGAGGAGCCTAATTGAACATTTCCACAGTCGAGTCCAATTTATGGGGTGACACAGGCTCCTTCCACCTCGCAGGCAGGGATGTGGGGCAGGGATAACCTGGGGGCACAACCGGCACCCCCAGACAGTCCCCAGCACTCAGGCACCAGCAGGGCACAAGGGGTTGGGGCCTCCCCCCAACCCCAAATCAGGGGATCCCACTTTTTCCTTCAATAACCCAAGCTGCAAACCCCATTCCCCCTCAGGAACCCCCGCCTCTGAATGGCTGTAATGCTGCATCCAAAAAACAGTCTGCTGGGCAAGGACAAGTGGGGCTGCCCCCCTACTCTTGTCTGGGGCATCCAGCAGGGCCCGCTCGGTCCCTGGCTCCCGGGAAGCTGGATCCCATCCTCCTGCAGCCTCTGCCCAGCCTGTGGCGTGGGCAGCCCGGCACGGGCCAAGCGCTGCTCCTGCAGGGTTGGGATCTCACCTGGGCGAGATGTTTTGGGTTGGAGCATCACCAACCCACATCCCTCAGCGTCTAGACAGAGGCGGGTGTGGAGGTGCAGACTGGCTTCAAAGGGTCACTGGAGGCCTCCTGGGGCCTCCCGACTGAGCTGGAGAGTCGGCTCCTCTTGGCTCAGTGGTGACAGGCTTGGCAGGACAGGCAGGACTCCCTGGTGCGCATTCCCTGCCCCTTAGATACCCCACAGCGCTGCCCCACGGCTGGCACGGAGCACATTCCTGCAAACATCTCTCACCCACACACACTCCGCGCTCTGGAGCCAGGGTCCCCCGGCACTTCTGGGGCTTCCAGGGCTCTGCAGGCTCAGCCGAGCAGGGTAATGTCACAGGAGGGACAGAGCAACACGCACACCAGGCACTGCTACGCGCCAGGGCTCAGGAAATCCGGGAGCAGCAGAGATGCTCACACTACAGCCGCTCGATCTGGGAAACTGCCCTGCACCCCAGGGCAGCCTAGTGCAACCAGGTCCTCCTGCCACCCAGAAATGCATTTGCACACTGCATTGGGGCAAGGGTCCAGAGATTAGCGAGGGACTCACAGACACCAAGGGATGCTTTCATCTCCCCAGGAAATACAGGAGTAAAGGCCAGTGAAGAGGCAGATACCCATGGATGGCAATGGGGAAGGGAGGCAGCCCCAGAGCTGCTGCACGACACTGAAAGAGCCTCCAGAAACCAGCAAGTCCTTCCTCCCACACCCTGCCCTATGTAAGGGCACCAGGAGCCCTTGAGGACCCCAGTCACCAGCCATGCCCTCCTTCATGGTGCCAGCAGCCTCCCCGAGCACACCAGAACTGCAGAGGAGCCTGTCCAACCTCTCCTGGTGGCAAAACCTGCTCCCCCAGGCACTGCCAGCGCCGTCCTCCTGCAGCATCCCAAGCCCCCATCTGCAGGGGAGCAGGGCTCTGTGCACACCCATCATTAATCCAGGCAGAGGCAGGACACCCCGGGCAGCAGCACGCAGGGCACGAGGCAGAGATCCAGCCGGACAGGAGCAGGGATGCCAGCAAGGTGCCCTAGCCACAAGGGCCAGCTTCTCAGAGAGCCACCCCACAGCCCCAGGCCATGGGAAGACCCTGCCAACAGCAGCCGCAGTTCCTCCTTGCTGTCCCCACACGAGCAAGGAAACCTGCCGTGGAGCACAACCACAAGAAGAGCCAGGCGACCGGGCACTTCCAGCCTCGCTGGGCCGCCTCCATGCCCAGCCTTGGCCCCTTCCCTGCCCGCTCTCCACCCCAACGTGCCACGAGTGCCGCACTCTTGCCACAGCCACTTCCCTGGCTTGGCCGCGGTGACGTTAAACACAAGCCTGCTGCAAGCACGGTGATGGCTGGGGTCACCCCACCAACCCCAAAACGACAGCAAAGAAACAGACCAGAGCCAGAGGCAGGACCTGCAGCAGGAAAAAGAGGGAGCGCTTCCCTCCTCCAGCAGCCACGCGTGGCTCTACTCGCACCGGGAACTATCCCTGGATCTTTGCTACATGTAGCAGAGCAAAAGGGTGATGGAGAAAGGCTGGGGGGCAAACACCCCCTCGGGTGGGCAGCAGGTGGGGGCTGCCCTGGCATTCGTGGGCACAGATGCACGTGTGTACGAGCAGCAAGGCAGCGCAGGGCCCTTTTTATTTTTTTTTCTTCTCTCTAAATTAAAAAAAAAAAAAGGGGGTGGGAGAGCAAAGTTGCTTCTATTGTTGAACCAAATCCAAGAGTAGCTGAGGACCACACAGGGAGCGGGCGTGGGGGAGGAGGCCGCGCTCCCGCACAAAGATGGCTGACACCCCTGCGCCGAGCGGCACCGGCCCCGGCGCAGCGCCCGCCGCCCCGGGAGCCCCTCGGAGCGCCCGGGGGCGGCGGGACGGGCAGCCCCGGTGCCGGGCAGCGCAGCCGCCCGGCGAGATGGCAGCGCAGAGGGGAGAGAAAATCTGTGCCAAACTTATTAATAACAAAGGAATCTCTTTTTTTTAAATCAAATGTTTCCACTAGGAAATGAGGATTTGCTCCTGTCTGACCCTGCCTGTTGGCTGCTCGCGCTCTAAGCGGATTCCTTTTTCGCCTCCTGGCAGGAGTACGTGACCTGTGCCAGGCTCTAGCTGACAGCCCCGCGGAGCTGCCGCGTTCTGCCCCCCGGCACGGGGCTGGCAGAGGCCACCGAGCGCCGCCCGACCGCGAGTAGAGCGGCGCCCGCTGCCCGGGATGGAGCGGGGCTCCACGTGGAGCCGGCACCTCCGCCCGGCCGCGCTCAATGTCCCCGCCGGGCACACAGGCACCCTCCACCTGCGCCGGGACACGGCATCCCCTCCGCAACCCACGGCGGGGGCCCCTGCACCGCGGTGCCCGCTCGCACGCGCCGGAGCCTCCACCTTCACACAGCCCCACGCACGGGCAGCCCCGCGCCCTTCGCCCACCGCTCTCCTCCGGCTCCCGCTGCCACCTGCCTCCCAGGAGCAGCCGCAGGATTTTAGGGCGCCAAATGCCCAGCGGGAGCGAGGGGCAGATGGAGACGGACGCGCAGCCCGGTGCCCAGCGCCAGCACGGGAGGGGAGGACAAAGCCGGGAGCCGCTCCGGGACGCCGCATCGTTGTGCTGGACGGCGCTAGCGCGGTGCCCGCGGGCAGTGCTTACCTTCCACCCAGAGGTGCTCGATGTCGGTCTCGATGGAGGCGACGCGGAGCCCCACGGCCAGCGCGCCGAACACGAGCAGCCCCACGAAGAGCACCTTCCCGCAGTGCCGCTGGATGCGGCAGCCCAGCGCGAAGAGCAGCAGTTGGAAGCGGGCGCGCAGCCACAGCGGGGCCTTCGGGCCCACGGCCCTGCCCTGCGGAGAGGGCAAGGATGAGGCGCGGAGCGGGGGGGACGCGGTGCCCGCGCCGGGGGACGTGGTGCCGCCGCGGGGCGGGATGTCCCCGGGAGCCGCGCGCCGCGGAGCGCGCCCGGGGGACGCGGGGACTCCTCCGCGCCCGCGGGGGTGGCCGCGAGGACCCTCCGAGCGGGGCAGCCCCCAGCCCGCGAGCTGCCATTTCGGGAGGCAGCGGCTGCCCCGCAGAGACGGGAGAGGGGGTCGCACGGGGCGCCCGGGAGCGCGGAGGGCCCCCCCGCAGACCCCACACGGCGGCTGGGGGCGCCCAGGGCCGCCCCGCGCTCCCTCCGCGCGCCGCGAACCCCCGCGCCTCCCTCCGCGGAGCCCAGCGCGGCGCGCGGAGCAGCCCCCCGGCGCCCCCCGCGGCGCGCGGACCCTCCGCGGCGCCCCCCGGGGACCCGCCGCCTCCCTGGGCGGGCGCGGGTCGATGCCGCCCCTCACCTCGGCGAGCCGCTTGCGGCGGGCGGCGCGCGGGGCCGGCGGCGGCGGCAGCGGCGCGGCTCGGGAGGGCTCGGCCGGCATGGCGCGGCGCGGCGGGGCAGCGCAGCGCCCGTTATGTGGCGCCGAGCGCGGCGGCCCCCATGCGCGCGGCGGGGCCGGGGCCGCGGGGCGGGCGGGGGTCGCGGCGGCGGCGCGGAGCGGAGCGGCTCTGGGGCCGCCCGCCCGCCCGCCGCGCCTCTAAAGGGGAGGCGGGGGCGGGGGGCGCCGCGGCCGCCGCTCCCATTGGCCGCCGCCGCCGCGGCAGCGCCCAGCGCCGCTGCCAGGCAACGGCGCGCCCGCCGCCCGCGGCCACACACGGCGCCGCCCCCCCGCGCCACACGCAGCCGGGCGCGCGCGCACGCGGCGCACACACACGTATAGACACATATAGACACACACATATACACACATATAAACACATATACACACACACACACGTATAGACACATATAGACACACATATATACACATATACACACACGCACACGTATGGACACGGACATACACACATATATACACACACGCGCACGTATAGACACATATAGACACACACACATATACACATATACACACACGTATAGACACATATAGACACACATATATACACATGTACACGCACGCACACGTATAGACACGGACATACACACATATATACACACGCGCACGTATAGACACATATAGACACACACATATACACATACACACACGCACACGTATAGACACACGCATACACACATATATACACACACACGTATAGACACATATATACACATACACACACACACGTATAGACACATGTATAGACACACACATATACACACACGTATAGACACGGACATACACACACACGTATAGACACGCACATGTATAGACATGCACATACACATATACACATACACATATAGACACACACATACACACATACACACACACATATAGACACGCACGTATACACACCCACATATAGACACACACACGTATAGACGTGCACATATACACACACACGTATAGACACACACATACATACACACATATGCACACATGTATAGATACACACATATACACACACACATATACACACACATATGGACACATACACACACATGTATAGACATGCACATACACGCACACATAGACACGCACGTATACACACACGTATAGACATGCACATACACACACCTATACACACATATATACACACGCATACACAGACATGCATATATACATACACGTGTCTATACACACACATATACGCACACACACCTATACATACACATACACACAGACACAGACACACACACACACTTCTCTACACACGCATACACAGACATATACACATACACACACATACACCTATACATACACACACACATATCTACATGCATACATACACATATATACACTGATATGCACAGCCTGGCCCAGACCCCTATGCCCGCCCGCCGCGGTGCTGAGTGCCCCCATCCATGGTCATGATGCCACCCCAGTTCTCCCCAGGTGCAGGATGCCCATCCCCAGCTAGTGGTGGCCAACAAGGATGGGTGCCCCCCCTCCCCTCAGGCAGGCGCCCCACAGCCATCCCTCAAGGTGCCCCCGTATGGCAACCCCCCCCCTGCCAGGGCCAGGCATGCCCCCGGGGGTGGGTATCGCCCCTAATCTCCCCACAGCCCCCATGGGGCAGGCAGCTGCCGTGGCTGGACAACTCCCCCATTGATGGCCACCCAAGGGTGTCCCATGGCCCGGGCCTCCCACTCCAAAGCTGGGTGTTCACCGCAGGGTCTCAGCACCCCCAGATACTGGCGATCACTGTTACAAGTCAAGGCCCAGTGAGGCCAGATGTGTCCCTGTCTGTTTTGGGGCAGTTCCTGGAGGATTCAGCACCCATTCCCTGAGGGAACTGACCCTCGCACAGGGGCAGGCTCTGAGCTGGACACAGAGATCCCTGCAGCCCCAGCATCACTTTGGGGGGTCAGCCCCCTGCCAAGGGGAGCAGTCACTCTGATCCACAACCTTGTGCTTTTTTTACATGAGTTCAGCTAACGTCGCACTATTCCCAGGTCTCCTGTACAGGGATGGGCATGGACAGGGAATGATGCCCTGCGGAGCTAGCATTGCACCCCAAGGGCTGTGATGATCCCACATCGGCTGGCACCCGTCACCTCTGCCACTCTCACTGGCCACCCCCTTGGAGCTGCTGCAACAGATGCTCGTCCCAGTCTCGTCACCACCACGAGCTGGGCCAAAGCCCTGCGAACAACCCCCGGGACGGGGCCGGCTCCTGACCAGCTCCCGTCCCGCAGCAGCCAGGGCTGCCTGATTCCCTTACGGGCAACCGCAGCGCGGAAGGGGTTTCTCCTGCGTGCCGCGATGGGCCCGTAGCAGCTGGCTTCTCCCCAAATACAGAAGGGAAACAGCTATTCAGCACTTCTTGTGCCTGATTGCTATTAACAGCTCCACCATTCCTATTCCTCAGTGGACCGATACTACTGCTGGGCAGCTGCTTCTTTTTATAAACTTAGCTTTAGAAGCTAAACTGTCCTCCTCGTCCTCCCGAGCGGCAGGGCAGCCCAGCACAGGGCACGCTGCGCTGCTCTGCTTCCCGGACCTCCTGTCCTCAGCTGTCACCTCCCACCTGTGGCCATGGGTAAGACCCACAGGTGACCCGGAGCCTCGGCAGGGTCCCTAACGCTGGCACAGGGCTCCTCTGCTGCCAGGCGCCGTGCTGGCAGCGCCAGGACTCTCAGGGGGGCCCTCGAGGCCTCCCCCAGCTGGGGCGCCGCTCTGCAGTGTCCCGGCCTGCTCTGTGCCACGTGCTCCCCCATCCCGCTGCCTGCCAGCTGCCTCCCGGGCCCTGCTCCTAGGGATGCTCCCGCTTCCCCCATCCCACACGGCCTGAGCACCAGGCAGGGCCCAGCGGGCTGCCGCCCCAGCACAGCAGCTGGGAGGGCCACGAGGGACCCCGTGGAAGAGGGTGCCACGAGCGCACAGGGCTCAGGCAGAGGGTGCCTCGTTCAGGGGTCCCGGGCTCCACAAGGGAAACCTCTCCGAGACACAGGGAAAGCGCCTGCAGCAATAATGGCCATGGAGAAGCCAACTGGAAAACACACCGGTGGGCAGGGGACCCCTCCTCGGGGCTGAGTCTGCCCCTGCCCAGATGCCACAGAGATGGGCTCTTGGTGATGCTGAGACCCAGGGGCTTTGGGTCTTGGTGCTAGGGTCTTTTTTTTCCCCCCAGGCCCTGAGGAGGGCACCTGGGCAGGCTGCTGAGCCCCTCCGGGACACAGGACCCCAGCCTGGGGAAAGGCTCATGCGCGAGGAGACGGCATTCGCCGCCTCTTGCTGACCGGCTGTTTTATATCAAGGCGGGAGGGGGGATTTGCTGTTCTAGATGGTATTTTAATGGGCAGCCAGGCAGCTGGAGCCTGGGAGAAGGCTGCTTTACATTGTTTGGAGTTGTAACAAATAAATTCAATTAAAGGCAAATGGCTCCGCGCAGCCCCCACCCTGCGCGGTGTCTCTGCGGCACCGGCGGCTACGAGAGCCGCGGCCTCGGGTGCGAGGCGGGAGCCCGGCGTGGACAGAGCTGTTCGGGCCACCCGCGGGCCCAGCGCCGGGTGGAGCTGGTGGGATGTGGCGGGAGGACTCGGACATGGGAGCCCGGGGTGCTGGCTGAGCCCCCGCAGAGGGGCACGAGGAGCACCCGGCTGCCCCCGCGCCCCATGCTGCGCGTCCCGGCGCTTTGCACTAATGGGACGGGAACATCCCCGAGGCCAGGGTTCCGCATGGGCTGCCGGGACCAGCCCCCTGGGATGGTCCTTGAGGACGGGCAACGCTGGACAACGTCCCCCCGGGCAGAGGGGTCCTCGGGGATGACTGTGGGCAGGGACTGGGACATGGCGATGTTGCACGGTCACGGGGCAGCATGTGCAGCACGAGAGCCTTTTGGTTGGGGGAAAAGGAGAGGGGACTTGGCAGGGATGCGCCAGAGCCGCTGCGCGCTGTAAACAGCCGCCGCGGCAGCAGCAACTCCTCTGTCGGGAGCCAGCGCCGGGCGTTGGAGAGTTGGAAACCAGATGGTGCTCTCCCCACCACGGCACCGCCAGCCCGGCCGCGGCCCCGAGCCCCCAGCGCCTCCCCGGCGCCTCCCCGCGCACACGGAGCCCGGGCGGACACGTCCCGTGAGCCCTGCCGCGGAGCCGGAGGTGTCCGGCGGGGATCGGTGCACGGAGCAGGCTGCCTCCTGCCCTGCCTTGTGCCCCAGGGGGAATGCCCCAAGGGGACGTGGTGTCACCAGGGATGCGGAAGGGGCAGCTCCCACTAGAGGGGTTAACGACAGGACGTCGAGGCTCCTTGCAACGCCTGGGCTCCTCTTCCTGCTGCATCATGCCTCAGTTTCCCTGTGCCTCCCAGGGAGCTCCCCAGCGTGGAGCTGACGGGCAGAGGCTGGTCTCTGTATCAGAGAACAACAGGTCCCCCCAGATGGGGGCAGAATGTCTGTGAGGAGGGGATAAACTGGCAGGAGCCACCTCCGAGGCCAGGGATGGGGAGCAGAGAGGTGTCACGGTGGGTACCGCATTGGGGACAGGCCAGCAAGCCCCCTGCCCCTGCACGGCCGGCAGCACCGGAGCGTGCAACTCCTGCCCCGAATCCCTAGCAATCCAGGGCAGGTGCACCGAGGGGACAGGGACAGCCCCGTCGCAGCCCCTCGATTTTGGGAGACCACAGCGGGCAGACGAACAGCCTCATCTCCGCGGGCAGGGGACGGGTGGGGGGATGTCATCCCCAGCAGCATGGGGGGGTCCCTCGGTGTTTACAGAGCTTAAAACCCGCCTAAGCCCCGCAAGGCCACGGCACACAATAGCGTGTGGACGTGGTGACACCGGCCCGGCCGTCCCCACACCACCTTGGAAGACAGAGGGCCCTGCCACCCACCGCCAGCACCGGGATTAATTATGATAATGTAGTTCTTTCCCCCTTTGTCACCCTAATGAATGGGCCCCTTTAGGATTTTAAGGCCTTTGTTTGGTGCCTCTTTACTGCGGTATTGTAGGATGGGGACTAGCAGGTGGCAGGTCCCCAAACAGCCCCTTTTGTCTCCTTTGGGGGCTGTTTTGTGGTGGGGCTGGGGAGGGGGTGCAAGGATGCGGGAAGGGGGGCTGCAAGGGGACCCACGGACGGAGCGGCAGCGGCTGCCCCCCATCCCCGTGGGGCTGGGCTCCGG
Organism: Tinamus guttatus; assembly: GCF_059628265.1. Taxonomy (NCBI): domain Eukaryota; kingdom Metazoa; phylum Chordata; class Aves; order Tinamiformes; family Tinamidae; genus Tinamus; species Tinamus guttatus. Next base: position 6,681,641 of record NW_028288776.1, read on the forward strand.
GTCCCGGCACCCCACACCACGCGCCCCGGTGTCGGGGACCCTGCGGCCAGAGCCGCTCATGCCCTGAGCTGCCCGCGCCCCGGCCCGCTCGGTGGGCAGATGCCGGGAGCCACCGTCTGAGCGCCTGCCTTGATCTTTTACTGCCTGGGCAAATCAATTACCCGGCAGAAAAGTCCCTAAATCCCACCATAAAACCCATTTAGCAGCTGACATGGCGCAGCGGCCCCTGGTAGCGCTGCCTGGGCTGCGGGCGAAGCGCGCCCGCTCTCGCGACAAAGGGCTGCACGTGGGGCAGGTTATTAACTGCTGCTTGGGAAAGCTGGGCCGTGGCCGCATCCGCATGTCCCTGCTCCCAAGAGTCGGAGAAGGACTTTCTGGGGGTCCAGGCCATGCTCGGATGGTCCAGGCTGTGGGAGATGCCTTTGAAACACCCGGTGCGTGGGAGATATGGGACGGCTCCCGCACTGGTGCTGGGCATGGGGACATTCTGCTGCCCACAGTGGAGGGGACCTCGGCCATGGGCTGGAGAGGGGGCGCCACGACGGGGGGCAGATCCTGCCCGGGCACCTCTTGGAGGGGGGAGCGCTGCAAAGCGTTGAGCAGCGGGGTGGTAAAACGGTGACAAGTAATTGGTGTCCCGGACAGTCCTTTCATGCTCGACGCCGTTTTATGGGTGAGGAAATTGCTTGTGAGTCAGGAACACAGGAGACAAATTTAGGAAGTGCTCTGTGAATGTGCCGGGGTCAGGCGCCGGGGCCGCGCGCTTGAAACCTGGGTGGCCTCGGCGCTCGCCCCGCGCCCCCCCGGCACCCCGCGCATGGGAACACAGACCTTTTATCTTATCTCCGCTCTTCCGCCCGCCCCGGCCGGGCCTCCCCGCGCGGCCGCACGCACGACGTGAGGGGCCCCCGCCACGATGGGGATGCGCAAGGTGGAAGGGGAGAGGCGGCAACGGGAACCGGGGGAGGGTTGGACCCCATTGCCCGTCAACAGGACACAAGCCCCACAGCCACGGGAATGGGACGCGGGCCTCCGCATTACCCCTCACCCCACCATGCCTCACATGCCCCGGAATGAGTTTTTCCGCCTTTTGCTGTTTTTTCCAGCATTTTTTTTCCCTGGGAGGAAAGGCCGTGGCCCCGCTAATGTGCACCCGAACGGGGCCGCTGGCTACCTTGAGAGCGCAGCCCCCTTCCCCCGGCCACCGCCAAACGCACCAAATCAGGCGGTTTTGATGTATTTTTCTTGATCGCTGGCCAAGCGCTCTCTCCTGCAAAGCAGCATGTTTCTAATTTTCTGTAGGTTTAACTCCAAATTAATTTGTAAGTGATCTAGGTTTCTTGTTCCCCGAAAGATATCTAATAGTGCCGGGGAGTTCCTGCCAACCGAAACGTCTCAGCGGGGTAAAGGAAAAGCAGTAAAAAGAAACCCAGGAACTGTGACCCCTGGTGGGTATTTAACAAGGTGTCAGGTCGAGAGATTTTCCGAGCGGGCTAAGTGGATGTGACACCGGCCCCACGGGTCGGGTCGGGCCGGGGCGCCGCAGGGCCAGCGCGCGGGGACGCTCGGGCCGCAGCGGCTCGTGCTGCGGGGCCCGCGCGCAGCGCGACGGGGCTGGGGCGCCCAGCGCGGCCCCCTGCGTCGTGCCAGCGACGGGGCGCGCGGCCCCGCGGCACATCTGGAGCGGGCCGGAGCACATGTGGAGCAAGGCCCCGGGGCAGCACGCGCGCGATGCAGGGGCACGAGCGGCGGGAGGCAGGGTGAGATGCCCTGGGAAAGCTGCCGTCGCTGGAGGTGCCCGCAGCGGGGCCGGGGACGCGGCGCCCGGCGCCCCTGCCGCACGGGGAGCGGGCACGGTTTAATTGGGCGGGCGGCCGCGCGGCGGGGCCGGCTGCTGGCAGGAGGACACAGGCTCTTTTGTCTGCGCTCTCGCTGCCGGCACCGGCTGCGGCTGGCAGGGCCCGGAGCGGTTCAGCCACCGAGGGCCGAGCTGGCCGCTGGGGAAGGCAGCCAAGCCCACGCCGGCTCGGCCGGCCTCGGAGCACGCGAGGGAGTGCCCAGGTGGCCCCCGGCGCTTCCCGGCTAATTAGGGGTTAGGGAAATTGCAGCAGTCCCCGGCAGCCCTCCCTGTGCTCCCTTTTGGTCATCGGTGCTGAGGCCAGAGTTGAAATCCAGCAGCCCTCTCCTGCTCACGGTGGTCCCGAGGCTGCATCCATGGGCATCCAGGGGCCTGGGGATGCCAAGGTATCCAGGATTGTGCTCTCCAGCAATGGATGCCAGGATGGACACGTCCCGTGTCCTCTTGTAGGATAGATCTGTCGCCAGCCAGGTGACGGCGGCAGCTTCCAGCAAGTGAGAGCAAGTTTGGGGGGACCACGAGGGTGGGAATGGTGCCCACCACGGACCCGGGAGCAGCGTCGGGGAAGCCACCACCCCCGGCTCTGGTCCTGCCTTCCCCAGTGTCCCTTAGGGCAAGCAAAGGAGCCAGGGCTCCTGCTCCCCCAGCCCCTCCGTGGGGAGGGATCCCCGGCGCTGGGAGACCCGCAGGGAGCCCTCCTTGCCTGTACATCAGCCCCAGCCTCTCGTGTGGCAGGAGCAGGGCCCGGGCCCTGGCGGGGGCAGCCGGGGCACCGCAGCCAGCTGTGGATCAGAGGCAGCTGCACGCGGAGCGCAGCCAAATCCCGTCTTCCCGGCATCCGACACCAAACACCCCGTTTGCAAAAAGGCCCGAGCGGGGAGGCGGAGGCGCTGCTCTTGCTCAATTATCCTGCAAGGTCCGGGCCCTGGCTCCTTCCCATCGCCGCTGCGAATGGCTTTGGGGACACGGCCAAATGCTGTGGCCCCGAAGAGTCACCTTCCACCCCGTGCGGGTAACGCCACGGTGGTCGGAGACCCCGGTGACCTGTCCAGCCTGCGCTCCCGACGAGACCGCGGCGCAGCCCAACGCGGCCGCACTCACATCCCCACCTCAAACATTCACCAGGGGATTCCCGACTTGCTGTTCCTGATCGGCACAGCTGAACGTTTTGAGGGAATCCGGGCCCAGGGGTGAAAACCAGGGGGAACATTGCTGCCTGGAGCTGGGTGTCGCCAGCCGGCCATCCCAAACGCGCGTGTCCTGGCACTGCCCCAGCACCTCCGGCCTCCCATCCCTGTGCTCCGCCAGCGGCCCCGCTCGGCATCCCGCAGCCGCCCCCTCCGGGTCGGGAGCACCGGTGACACCGGGCAGGTGGCAGCACCAGCCGTGGGGCCACCACCGGGCCCAAGGCTGCCCCGGCGCCCGGCAGCTCCCGGCGCTCGCCACAGCGGTTACAGAGGACGGAGTTCACCCTATCTCCTGCCTCGGGCGACCCGAATCCCGTGGCAGGGTTAAACTTCCCAACAGAACGACAGAGGAAGATAGGAAAAACAATCACAAGAATTTGTTTCATGCTGCCTGGATCCCTCCCCGCACGCAGCAGTGTTTTTGGACGGCCAATTTATAATCAGCAGTGTGGAATGTTGTAAATTAAATATTTTTAAACAACTTTGCTCTCTCTCTGGTTAAACATTTCAGAGATCTCTCTTTCTTGTCTGTCTCTTGCTGGGTGGTCCCTCCATTCGCCCGTACATCTTCCTCAAACACAATTAACCATTTAGATGTTGCACAAAGGAATAGCTTATGCATACAACACCAGTCGCTCGCTGCTCCGGCACTGGGGGAGGGAAGCAAATAAGAAGGCAGCTTCTTTTATTTTCTACTAAAAACAAAAACAAGAAAATCCCTTTTTTCCTTCGCAAACTATCCCATTTTCCTTGAATTGTAAAGGCACTGATCCAACCTCATCAGCTGTCCTGAAGTTTAGTCCAGCAATCCCCTTGCTTTCCCCCTCCTCTAAAATTCAACATTAGCATTTTAAAAAGTCTTAAACATACAAGTTTATTTAGACTCATGCTCTCACATGCTCTTGCTTTCCATATTTATATAGCCACGTATTTTAACATATATAAAATGTCTGTCTATAGGTCCTGGAAGGAAGTTCTCGTCTGCCGGCCCGTCTGGGAGGCATAGGCTTGTCTGTGGACCTTGGCTCCCTGGAGATGCAGTGAAAATCAACAGGATGCAGAAATCGGAGCGACCCAACCTGCTGTGAGCCCTTCGACAGAGGCACCCAGGTGCTTGTGGTGTGCTGGGCCACGGTGGGTGCCCGGGACACCTTCATATCCATGATTCAACCCCATGGAATGCTCTTGGAGGACGGTAACATCCCCTCCTGGCTGGTAGCCCCTGTCTCCCTAAGAGCTCCCCTCCGTCTGCTTGAGGTGGCCAAGATGGTCCTGCCACCCTGAAGCCTCCCTGAAGGTCGGTCCCAGCTGCTTTGCCCTGGGGCCAGGCCCTGTTCTCGCAGGACTAGGAGGGATCACTGCAGTCACAGCCCAAGGGCCAAAGTGACCCATCTCTGACGGTTCACTTCCATCTTCAGTACTGCAAAACCAGTGACCAAAGGCAACAGAAATGACTATGTGTAGCAGAAAGGTAGCGCTGATGGCATCTGTGGTGTCCCAGGCCTGGGGACACCGCTCACTACAGTGTGCAGCTTGCTGACCCCACGCGGTCCCTGCCAACATAGGCAACCCCCCTCCATAAAGCAGCCTGGGGCTCAGCCTAACCCTGCCCATAAGCAAGACACCAGTTAGACTCTTCCCCAGAGGCTTCATAGCATCTTTGCAGCCCCTGGCTCCCCATCCAATCTCCCAAACCTGGGTGAGAGGAAAGTAAAGCTCTTTGTATCCAAATGAGCACAAAAGGAGAGGAAAGGGCAGGAGGAAACCCTCCACTGGTGCTTGCTGGGGAGTCAGGAGACCCCAGTGGCCACGAATACCTCCAACTAGCAGCCATGGCATTCCCCTGCAGCAGGGAGGTCAATAAACCAGTAAGCAGAAACCACCAGAAAGCTACACAAACCCAAGCGAGAGGCTCTGCACGGCTGCGCTCTGCAAGAGCTACGGCCCAGGTCATGATGGCACGTGCCAACCCCCATGTGGAAACATCCTGGTGAGCAAAGGATGGGCAAGGACCGGACGAAGTCCCTGGCCGTTACTGCAGATGTGGCCTGTGTAGAATCAGTAAGGCTCCTCTTGAAAACACTGACGTTACCTGGACCTGCAGGATTTTATGAGGAAAACTGTGGTCTCTCGCCCTCAGAAGGTGCTCAGAAGTCAGTAGGATGGGCAGGACATGGTGAAAAACCTCTTTTGAGGCAGCCAGAAGAAGGAAAATAGGGTGCAGAAGAAGAGAGCAAGGAATGATGCAAGATCCCCGTAGCTTTACATGATAAACTTTGGAGGCTGGAAGCAGTAACAGACTTGTGAGTCCTTGCAATGCCGACATTCAGAGGAGGGTTGGGCAAGCTCAACCGCTAGGACTGCGCGCTTCATATCAATTTCTCCCTAAATTCCATAACTAAGCAAGAGAAGGGCTTCTGGATCACCTCCTCCTCTGTAGAAGGTGCTACAAACCTTCCTCAAAGCTACAGTTTTCAACTGTCAAGCTGATTTCACTCCATACCGTGCAGAAGTTCCTGATAGCAGAAAGTTGGGTGCTGGGGACAAGCTCCAAGCAGCGGGCGGGCAGGGAGGGAGATGCAGATGCTCCTCCAGGGGAGCCTGAGACCGTCACTGCTCATTTGACCCTGACCCAAACTCAATGGCTGGTGTTAGTCCGATCAGCTGAGCAAGAAAGAGCCGGCAGACGATGCCCTGGCCATCACAGCACTGGTGCAGGCCCATGCTGTTCTGCTTAGTGTCTGATGCTCTAAAGAAGCACAAGTCAATGAATCAGGGGGAAAGGAAAGAAATAAAACGAAACACCTTTCCCCAGGCTCCTGAGAGAGCAGCAGGGACCTCACACCTCACCTCTGGTCACAGGCACGACCTTCACCTGGCGCTTCTGACCATCCCCACCTCACCTGAAGATAAGGGGACAAGGGACACAGGCCTGCAGATGTGACACCACACAACCCCTCAGCCCAGCACCCTTCTGCTTCCCAAGCCAAAGATGCTCTCCCGAAAGCAAGATCCAGGCTGGGTGCAAATGATCACCCATCTCCTTGACCACTGTCCCCAGTAACATCTGACTGTTATCTCCCCCTCGTGTGGCTAAAGACCAGGACTGCCACTGAGCCATACCTGGAATAACGGGAGCCATCCATCTCGTTTGGACTGCAGCGGTTCCACAGAGGGAATCAGATGAGCTGCTTCCGTCAGAAGGATCAACGTGCAAACATGAATGCTGAGCTAGGACAGCCACAGATCCTGCTAGGCACAACTGTCCCCCGGCTGCTCTCTCCAACCATGGGTCTCGCAATGGGCTCAGCTGGGAACGTGCTGGGAACGACCCCCTTTGCCCTGCTGCTGCGGAGCTGCTCCGGGCCACATCCTCCTCTCACAGGGGCTGCTGGAAGGGACCGGATCAGGAGCCTTTGGGCTCCTGGGGCCTCGCGAGCCCAGCAAGGTGCTAGTTAGCAGCCGTGCTCTTCCCCCTGCTGCAGGCAGAGCGACGGCTGGTGGTGCCGGTCACCGTGCGCTCCGTTTACTGAGAGAGGCTCTCCCTCCAGTTAGGACAACGGACACACAGATGTCCCACAGGTGAGGTGGGAGCACACGCTCCAGCCTGGCTCTGCGTACGCCCCAACAAGAAAAACCTCTCAGGAACCGCAGGCTGGACACGATCTAGTGAAACTCTCAGGAACAACAGGCCCATCCCTTGGGAACCCTCTGGGCACCACAACTTTCAGGACAAACCTGTCAGGAAAGTGCCAGCATCTACACTGCAGAGGTGGAAAAATTCATCTTTTCAGAGAAATGTTGCCTGTAAAGCATTGCCATGGGCCCTAACACCACTGAGATGGGCATATGCTGCAATGCTCAGTTGCTAGGGTTTGGTAGCACAGCAAGGTGAGGAGACTTCTTTGCATTCAGAGACGAACTCTTCCTGCAAGCTGGTGGTGAGCAGGTACAGGCAACTTCCGCAGAAAGGCCTGCATGACCTAGGACCAAACAGTCATATCCAAAACTACCTGGGAACAGGTCTCCCACATCACCCCCTAGATCAGACTGTAACACTTAGTATTCAGTGTGCAAAGACTCCTGACTCAATCCAACAACCACTCACCTGATGATGACAGCAGCAGACCAGGTTAGATGAGGAAGGGTTAACCTCCCAGTGCCCGCCTTGGGATTCCTGAAGGCCCCATTATCCCGAATTATTTTTCATAATTACTGCCACACACGTAGACTACATCAAGAGTGAATCTTCACTTTGATAATTTGTGCTGTGAAATCTCACTTTGGGATCTACTTTTATCTCACACCAAACACCTGCAGGTCGTAAAAGGCAAAAAGGAAAAGAAAACGCCCCAAATCCGGCCAGGTTTTCAAGTGTCAGAGAACATTAAATTAATGCTAAATTCTAACCCACACAGTAAAGCGCCCCCCCACCCTCTTCTTAAATTAGCTAAACAAAAGGGCTAAAGTGAGACGTTAACATATAATTAAGGCAGAAGGAGATAAAACTGTAGCTAATAAGGGAGGGGATGTTGACTTTTCAGAAGTTAAAATAGATCCTACAAAAAAAGAGAGAGAAGGGCTTTGTGCTTAAGCAAGGGACAAGGAATCAAACTACCTGTGCAGCTCTCCTGTTGGCTTGGTCATAAACTCCTGCTAAAAAGCCACATAAGCTTTTTAAGCTCCCCCATGCCCTGTTTCTTCACACATGAAATGGGTGTTGCGCTCACTTACCTCACGGATTCCTCTCTTTATTAACCTTTGAGGAGCCTCTGTGATCCTTGGATGAAAAGGGGCTCGTACCTTTTGGACATGTTTGCACACATACACGAGGGAAAACCTTTCTCACCAAGCCTGGACTGAGCTGCAGCGCTTTTCTGCTTTCTGCAGCTTGCAAAAGGCCTGGAAGCCAAAATCTCATCCTTAGCCATACTTTCCAGTCCAATCTGTTCCTTTAAAGTAGGATTTTTGTTTATGAAACTCAGGGAATGTCGGATTATAATCTCTCTCCTGTCAAATTAGCTAGGAAATTGTAATTTTCCTCGGGGGACATCAGTGCCCATGAAGCACGCATTTAATATTTATCACTTCAGCTAATGAAATATCTTTCCAGCCAGCTGCTGTAAGCACCTCTGGATGTCAAACTGCCAGCCTCAGATAAATGTCCCGTTGAATCCGACTAGATTCTAATAAACAGCTTTTAGGTAGGAACTCGTGTCCAATTTATAAATGTTAAAGAACAGCTTGTGTTTCAATCCCATCCAGGTGCTTTACAATCCTGGCACAACCGCTGACCACAAGGCCGTGCGTTTCGCATTAGCGCTCCCTACGCATCTCGCATACGTACGGTCACCCGCAGACCGTTCAGATGTGGGAAGGGACCTCCTGTCTGGGATTAGGAACAGCGACCGACAAGCGGGAGCACCACCAGAATAAGCAGAGAGCATCCCCTGTTTAGGCACCGCTCTCCTTCCAGGCTGCCTCGTCCCTCCTGCCCCCAGCAAGGATGCGAGGGGCAGGATTTCCAAGTAACGGCCCCAGTTTGGCCCCATTGGAAGTGGGCGCCCGCCTCCTTAGGCACATTGCAGCGTAGCAGAGGCACAAATTAAACACTTCTGCGCTGCGGGAGCAGGAGGAGGAGGCCCTGGCGGAGCCGCAGGGCTGGGACGATGCCCCGCGCGCTCCCGCTGGGCTCCGCGGGCTGCGGAGCGGCATCCCGAGCCGCCTCCCTGGGGCCGGCGGGGACGCGGCTGCTCTCGCGGGGAGACGGGCCCGGTGGCTCTTCCGACGGGCGCGATCTGTGTGGTCCCCGCGCCGCGTCCTGCTGGAAAAGTACAGTGCGTCCGCCCGGCGCGGGGAGCCGATCGGCCGGCACCAGCCCGCGTGCATGTCAATGAGGGGGGGAGGGCCGGGACACACCGCTCTGTAAATACTTCTTTATTAAGACATAAATATAAAGCTGAACAGGAAAGGAGCAATGACAGGGTAATCTGTGCCAGTACTGATCTGCGCGGATGATCTTACGATGCTGAACATCTGGTTCTGCTGCTGGCTTCCATAAAATCGTCTTTAAAAGCTACTCGGGTTATATCTCCATCAGCTGTTCAGTGCCCACAATGACTTCATTAACATGTTTGGCTGAAAAGAGAGAGGGAGGGAGGAAAAGGAGAGGAATTGAGTTTTGTAGCCGTGTTTCAGACCTCGCATTTTTCAAATCCGCATCTTTAAAACAAATGAGAAAAGCAGGTTTTAGGGAGCTCGAGCACAGCTTCGCTGCCTTTCTTTGCACTCTCAGACAGTATCCCCCACACACGGCAAAAGCCTAAACAACTGACTAAACATCGCAGGGTTTGTCTAATGAGAGTCTTCACATGTCCGTGTCACTGCTGAGCAACAAAGTCCCGACGGAAGTCACAGCTGCTGCTGCTGACAGATGCACGTCCGCAACGACATCCCGTGTGGCAACCTGACATCAAATCAGTTATCAGCCACCCAGCCTGTCCCTGCGACTGCCGTGTGCCCCCGAAGGGAGCGGAGCCGTGGAGGTGAGGGGCTGCTCATGCAGTCACCGAGACCCTCAGCAACCCCAACGCATGTTTGGGGGAAAAAGGGGCTTGTTTTTTAAAGCCTGGATACAAAAAAAAAAAAAAAATCTAGTTGAACTCTCTGTAAAATTGGCCACATGAAGCGAGGCCGCTGAGCGCAGTTATCAGCGCTGCAGGGCTGAGGGGCGCAGGGATGCGGAGAACAGCCCGGCTCAGACTCCCCTGGAGCAGCTCAGCTCGCTTGGAGGGGCCGTTTTCACAAGGTCACTCCTCTGCCTATTCCCAGGAGCTCTGCACAGCCTCACTGGACGTATTAATGTGCCAGTCCCTGCCCCAGCGCTGTTAATACGCTGTACTGAAAGAGCCTCCCTTTTAAAATGCACAAGCAGCTTGTCAGGGAAAGACTGCAAATAAGGGATCTAAGGCCAAAATAATAAAAACACAAAACCAAAAGACCAGTGCCTAAAAAAGCAAGCATGTGGCCTCAGACGCGACACAAAGCCTCTCTGCTCAAAGTGGGTGTCCTCAGGGTACCGGCAGGGTTAGGCAGGGAATCTAAATCACCCTCTTGGACACTTATTCAGGTGGAGTTCAGGTGGTTTGAATGAGGCTCCCCATTTTTCCCTTTTGTATGTCAATAATAATAACCAGCTCTCGCATCCAGGGTGCGTGGGATAATCCATCAAGGCCCGTGAGGTGCTCAGACTCACTAATGGAGGCTGTGTTGTCTCCAACGCCTTGCACAGCAGTGGGGGTGGATAGCCAAGGATGATGTAAATAACTAGTTGTGTTTTATTTACCACCGAAAAACTCCTGCCCTCAGGGGAGCAGATTTTGCAAGACGGCTGGAAAACAACAAACATGCTACCTTCAGCTATGTAAAGAAATTCCTGGCAATTCCCAAGGTGGCCGAGCCAACACGGTGCTTCTCCTGGTTGAGACGTTATCTTTGCACCAGGCAAACCATCACTCCAGAAAACAACAAAGTTTGATTAAAAACAACTCTAGAAACATCAAGGAGTATTCGCACTGTGAAAAGACAACTTTCAACTACAAACCCAATCACACAATCATATGGATGCTTTTGACTCTGCAGCCTAGGGGACAGGATTGGGTTAGCAAGACGACTGCCTTTCAGAGAGCCCTCCAGAGAACAGAAAACAAGGAGTTACTTCTCACTTTCAGCCTCAGATTGGGTAATTCAATCCTTCACTCAGGGTGTTCAGTGACAACTGATAATTAAACCTTATGGAGCCTTCTGCTGACGTCTCAGAACTTGGATGGCGACGCTGGAGCACGAAGCCCCATCTGGAGCAGTTTGGGCAGGACGAGCAGGGGTGGATGTGGTGCTCGGGAACATGAGGACCGACTGTACGAGTGCCAGGTGCAAGCGCGATGTAGGTAGCACACACGGCCTCTCCAGCACAGCTCTGCCAACAGCCCCAAGTCCAGCCTCCAGCATCTTCTCCTCCCCTCCTGGACCCCACACAGCTCTGCCAAGGCACCTCAAACCCAACCTGCAGCACTTCTTGCTATAACATTCCTCACCCCCAACAACTTTCCCAATATATCTCAAACAGGCCCTGTAGCAACTCCTGTGACTCCATTCCTGAACCTCCTCCAAGCAGACTACCTATCACGTTGATTTCTGTGATGTGAATAAGACCCTGGCTAGCATCCAGTGACAGTAATTACGTTATGCCTCTGCAGATTAGACTTGCCTTCATCTACACTTATGAAGCACCATGTCAATCTGTGGTTCTATATATAGGTTATCTGTAGCAATATTTTTAATAAGAAACTTTCTGCTTCACTTCATACAGCATCCTGCGCTGTCCTAAACTTGTGTAGCTGGGATGGGCCCTGTCACATTCTTTGCTGCAGAGGTGGCACCAACTATTTATATTTTGCATTGACACGCTCACAGGCTCTTCTGATATCTGGTATTTTACATCTGATGTCTCAAAATACTTCTCAAGAGTGGGTGAATAAGAGCATTCTCATTTCACAGAGAGGGAAAGAGAGGCAGCAGCAAGTTCAGAGAGCTAAACAGCCTGCCAAAGTTGCATGGGAAATCATGACACACATTCCCTGATCTCCTTTTCCTCTGCCTGTTGTGTCGCCTCCTTGATCCATGTCGCCCAGATCCTCTGAGCTGGGCACACACTGCCCGCCCAGCCTGTCACTACTGCCTCAGAGACCGGCAGCAAGTCTCCAAACTCACTTCTCCTTGCAGAGGCTCAAAGAAAACACATGAATGTGCCTGCCTTAAATCTGCGAGAAAGTTTTGAGGCAATGAAGGGAATGGTTTTGCTCGAAACAAAGCCTGATTCCGCACCCCGGAGGGATGCGATAGGCAGATAAGGATTCACCCTGCTTCCCTCTTTGCTTCCCGGAGCCCTCCGTGCTGAGGGAAGGGAACTGCGACGCCTCTGCGTGCGCCAAAGCGAGCCGAGCTGCGGAGAGCGATTTATTACGGCCGCGGCTGCCAGTTGCCGGTGGCTCTGGCTGGTACCAGCAAGCTCAGCTCCTGCAGGAACTGTGCCTGGAACTCCGGGTGGGTGGGGAGGGCAGGAAAAGCACCTCACATGCTTAGCTGTTCAGCTCCCTTCTCCTTCCCCATTAGGGATTTCTTACCAGGCTGCCTTTTATCTGACACTGGCAGGGTTACAGATGCATTCAGCCCACAGAGAGAGAAGAGGGATTAGAGAAAGGACTTGCAGAAAGCCTTAGAGTTGGACTCCGCACCCTTAAATCATGTTCAACGAGATCTTCTCAGATTGGGAGCATCTGGAGCTAAGCAGACCCAAGCTGATCAACACATTCAACCTTTTGATTAGCACTCTGCTACAACTTGCTGACGCAGCCCAGCCTGAAGTCAGCCTGGGTGCTTGAATCGAGCGTCCACGGGGATTTTACTGAGCGTAAATCAAAAACCTGTCACACGTTATATATGCGTTCCTGCTTTGGAAGACATTTGTTTACACATACTGTACACTAGCCCCTTAAAAACATGAGGAGGAGAGCTCGCGAGCCGGGGAGCAGCAGCTTTTGGTGCTTGGCTAAAAACAAATTGTAATGCAAATAAACAGAGGGGCGGAAATGACTCCACATCCCAGCACAAACCCCGGGAGCCGATCGGGGGGCCGCAGAGCCGGCGCTTCCCTCAGCGGCCCGGCGCAGCCGTCCTGGCAGGTTCCTGGGAAGCTGCTTACAGAAAGGGGATGCCGGAGCATTCCTTTAAAAGCCATGTGAAAGCATCTCCTTGTTGTTTGCTCAATTAGCCCCAGACAGATTGCTGCTGCTGCTGCTGGTGGCAACGCTGGGTTGTAAAGGAGGAGGGGAAGGAGGGGAAAGGGGAAAAAAAAAAGAAAAAAAAAAGAAAAAAGAAGGTTAGGGCCTAGGCCCAGGACCACCACGAAGTTCCAGCCCTCGGGGGCTCCAGAAAACGTTCAGTTTACTCACTCAATTACATACACTGTTTTATAAACCCTTTAAAATAAAATAGAAAACAGTCCCTGGCACAGAATTACTGCTCTATTATACAGCAGTGATGAAAGCCACTGCTGTGTATTTGCTCTCTTTAAAGCAAGAGATAGTTTAACTTAAAAAACTGGGAAGGAGGGGGCAGGGGTGGCTGCAGAAACGCATGCACGAAAACACGCCGTGGGTGGCTCCTACCACATTCACCCAGGACAGAAAGGATCAGAGAGCGGGAGAGAAGAGTAACTTGTCTCTGCAGCGATGGTTGGCCCTGGAAAGGCAGCCAGGTTGTGAGGGGGGAGAGGAACTGAAGGGGCTTAAGGGGATGGGAAGCAGCTGAAGCTTGACTTTGGGAGGCTGGAGGGTGTTTTAAATTACTTGTGGAGATAAAGAAGGGAAGCAGGTGATGGGGGCTGATTTGTTTGTGTTTACAGAGCAGCGGGGCTTTCCAGCCAAAGCCTGCTCTTTCCCTAGCTGCACTTTACTTACGTGATAGCAGGAGATGGAGGGGGGGGACCAAAACATGGCCCTGAGAGCCAGACAGGTCCCACAGGTTTCCCCCAGGCGCCTCGTGGTCCCCACCGTGCGCCAGGCAGGCGCATCCGTGGGTCCTGGGGAGCCCCAGTGCCTGTCCCGGCTGCTCCACGAGGCGGGATGCCCCAGTCCAGGAGTGGGGCTGCAAGGATTTGAGGCAAAGCACCCCTGCCTGCAGCGGGGGGCCCGGCCCAGCTCCCAGCCCGAAGCACGAGCGTTGGGGTGAACCTCGCTGCTGCGGCACGCGGACGCGGAGCGGGCACCGCGCGCGGGGCTGCAGAGGCTTTTCTGATAGTTCCATGCGTATTAGACCCCTCTGCCACCCAGCCCTTCTGGAGGTGCAGGCAGGTCTTGGGAGCGTCAAGTGGAATTCAGTGCCCCAGGAGAGCCCATTTCAGCACAGCTGGGACCAGATGGATTGCAGGGAGTGAAGGAATTGGGAAGAGAGATGTATGAGAGAGTGATCATGAGGGGTGCTAAGAGAAAGGTTGGTCGAAGGAAAGTGAGATGCAGGAGGAGGATACAAATGGAGGTCGCTCTCCTTTCTCTGGCACTTGTCAGAGTATTTCTGCCTTGCTCTTTCATGTGGTTGAGCTCTAGCAGAGCACTAGGGGTTGTTTTCCCTGCGTGGAGCATGTGAAAATACCTCCACGAGGTGAAGAACTGCTGCCTTATGGGGAGGTTTTCCTCGCATGCTGTGAGTGTGGCACTTCACTTAGCCCGTTTGTCCAGAAAGCCTGAGCTTTCCTGGCCAAGGGACTGATGCTGTGGGCAACCTACCAGTCCCTGGCAGTGGAGGTGAGGACAAATGGACTGAATGGATATTGCAGGGAAATTTTAAGCCATGACTAATGTCAGAGGAGACCTCAGAGGAGACCTTTTTTTTTTTTTTTTTTTCCAATTTGGAGAACAGGCTTATTAGGATCACTTAGAAATGTGTCACTAATGTAAAAATAAAATGACAACTTCTAAAGAGATGCTTATTTTAACTGCCGACTCTCGCCTCTGTCAGGGGCACGCAGCAGTTAAACTACTCTAGGAAACAAATCTCATGGCGCGCTCAGTTTCACTACGACTTTCCACCATTCCTACACCTCCTCCAGCTCATCGCGCGCTCCCGCACACAAAATACACGTGTGCTCTGTTTAGTCTGTGTCTGTTCCTCGGGAGCTTTCATAACTCCCATCTGCACAGCAGGGCGCTTTCTGATCCCAACGTGCCCTGTGCTAAGTGCTTTCAGCTCCCGAGGACTTCACCAGGAGGGACTCGCATCTCCCACGAGCAGGGAGAGCATCAGAAGGTCTGTTAGTTCCTTCTCATCCCGCTGCGGCTCAGCTAGGGTGAGGCGCTCTCGCAAGCAGTCAACCATTCACATGTGGAGGTTTCCTAAACTGTACCTGCCTTCAGAGGATGCCATTAGAGAAAAATGTGCTGTTTGGCCCTCATTAATATAAAACAATCTTACACTGTTTCATTGAGAAGTCCTAGGACTCCAGGCTTGGAACGGGACTTGGAAAATGATCGGAAACAGGAGCCATTCCTTACTGGATTTGTGCCTTTTTCTGTTCTTGTGTGAAACCACACTTTTGGCTACGTGATAAGCCACTGGAAAAAAACTCTCTGTTTGCACATGCTCCCAGGAGGGCCGCTAAAGGCTCCAGAGACTCTCTGTGTGCAGTGAGCACTCTTGGCCATGGAAGCGCAGGAGGAAAACAGGATTCCCCTGCCACCGGGGGAGAATCCCTGGGCTGCGGAGCAGTGCAGCGGTGGCCACGGAACTGACTCTCTCCTGTGGCCAGAACGATGCTGCCGGGGCACCGAGGCGCTGTGGACAGGGATGCTGTCCGACACGGAGCAGTCAGGAGGCGAGTGCCGGACAGGAAATGGAGCATGGGACTGCTAGGCACGGGCACTGGAAAGAGCAGCTATGAGCAGAGACCGGAGCTGGAGTCAGGTGGGTGCCTGGGAACAACCAAGTAATCTCCATGGGACAAAGACTGGAGGAGAAGACAGAGAGAAGACTGAGAATGGCATGAGGCTGGTCCTGGAACAAAGAGCCAGAACAGAGAGGTTTCTAGCAGCAGTCAGGATCACACAGGAAATAGCTGATGCAGTTGGGACTGACGGGCTCATGCTGGGCAGCAGAAGCAGTAAAGTCTGCAGTTCCCTTCTCGCCTCAGCACCAGGACTGAATCTCAGGGCTCCTGAGGCCCACGGACACCTGTGAAACTTGCTGGCCACAAAATCATAGGAAAAAAAATCATAGGAAAATGAGGAATATAGAACAATTCTGCATTCAGCAAATATTAACATTCTGGGCAGACTGTGGCAGCAACACCAAGGAAAATAAAAATATATGGTTGCACAAAAACTGTGCAGGACCAAGCACAGTTAAGTCTGAGTCTACACCTTGGTCATGGAGTTAATGCTACTATTAAGTGTGTACCAGGACACCAAGCAAAGATTACACCAGCACCCTGGATGCTGATGTTATCTCTCTGTTTCTGCACACACACTTTGCAGCAGCAACACTGCTGTAATGAAGTTTTTGGGTGTGCAATGATTCAGATAGTCCCCAGACTTCATTGGCCTTTTATTATCCAACACATATGATATTCCTGACCCAAAGACAACAAAGATGAAGGAGAGGGATAAGGTGGGCAATTCTGTGTGGATTTTCTTGTCTCCACAATGTCTCTTTCTTGGTGTTCCTCTGAGGACAGGTTATGCCAGTTTACTGCATATGCCTCCTCCTGACTACCCTCTACCAGATGCATAACTGAACTCCCTGCTGAACCCGGCCTAGAGCCTCCTTTGGGAACTGTATCCACTGACTCCAGGGCTCATCTGACTCCTTGACTCCATCAGCAACACTCCTTCCTCTCTCCAGTCCTGCTCCAGTGAGTGCATGCTGGTTTTGAGCTCCTCTTAAAAAACAAGTTCATCAAAAAGGCTGCAGCACAATCCTAATAACTGTCTTAGAAACAATGATTGAATGCTTTGTGCAATTAAATTCTTTCAGAACTGCTGCCTGCCATTTCCTTTAACAACTGCCTTTAATGTCTGTCTTAACAATTACCTCCTTTTTCTTAGGTACCAGCATGTTTCAGACCGCTACCTGCTAGAGTGAGGGAGCTTTCATAAAGCCTGTCTGTTATTTCTCTGCTAGCAAATTCCTTAAACTGAAGTATCAAAGAGGAAGGAAAGTGGATGCTTCCCAAGCATGGTAATAAAGCCAGAAGAGAGAGAATCGTAGGGCTCACTGGAGACATCGTTTGCAAACCCAGAAGTTTAAAAAAACTCCATACCTTGATGGTGACAAAGGCACTTTAAAAGCACTCCCTTTGGCCAGCAATGTGAAGGGGCTGAAGTCAACACAGGCCTGGAAGTCACTGCTGACAGTTACCTGGCCTCCCTGGGTCCCTAACTTTCTTTTCAGTTTGGAAGTAACAGGCTGTATCTGATCTACCCCAAAAGCTAGTGTTCCTGTAGTTAGGTGTCCAGAGCTTTGCCAAACCCCTTATTAAGTGATGAGGTCTCCTGCCATGTCCCCAGGGAGATTATCCCACAGACCACATCGTTAGGAAAATGTTCCAGATATCCAACCTAAATTGTGTTTAAATCAATCCCATTACTCCCAGCTGTACCATTTGGACCACCCGAACTATGCCCCTACCTCTTCTGAAGAAGGAAAAGGATCAGAGCTGGTTTGAGTTACGCTTGCCTATCATTTGTGGTAGCTGTTCTCCTGCCATGCTCCTCGCATGGAACTGGAGCTCTTTTTCTGAAAGGAGGTCAGTGCACAACTGGCTCAAAGAGCTCTTGTCCCTTGAACTGCCTGGGCAGGGTGGCCTGGGCTCGTTCAGCAGAGCGGGCAGCAAACAGCCAGTTCTGCAGTAAAGTCAACTGTGGGATTTGCCTGGGGCTGTGAAGGATGATGCAGAGATCCCTGTACCTTTGACAACTCCTGGCTGATGCTTTGGAATAAGGAACTGCTGTATTTTTTTAATGTTTCTGGGAAGGTGTGTGTAGCTTTGCTGAGCGAACTTCTAGCATGTAGCTCCCAGACCAGAATCAACAGCCAGCCACTACCGCTTGCATCTGCTGAAGTGGGACCAGTTTGCAACAAAGGGTGGCTCAAACCCAAGAGAATTAGGGTTTTTTTCTAACCTGGCTGTGGAGGTTGGAGTTTGAGGAAGGAAAAGTTACCAAACAGAACAACAGAGCCAAAGTCTTGATGAAAGGGGAAATATGGAAACAGACTTAAAGGGCCACACCAAAAGCTTGGCACAAGATACAGGAAGTCTTGGGTAAGGGAAGGGAAGTCATGGGCATGTTTTCACAGTGAGAAAGAGGAGGCCCAGTTTACTGTGGGACCAGCCAAGGTCAGAAGAGACATGTGGGGCTAGAAAGACTCCACAGCTCAGGAAATAAGCCATGAACTGCACTGAGAAATCCCAGACCACCGAGGAGAACCAAATCCTAGCCCCCCAAAAATCCAGAATGGTTAGGAAACTGAGGCAGGGAAATGAACTGAGTCTTTATTATTTTTTTTCTCACTCAGAATAATTGCTTATTCATAATCTACCTGAATGTGTTTTTGCTAACATCAGTCAAATGTTACTTTTCCTAAACGTTTACTTTCCCAAAAAGGTCAGCTAGAGAGCCCACAGACACTCTGAGCACTGGGTTTCAGCTTTGCTGACGTGAGCACCAGTCTCTACAAGAACAGGAAAATGAACCACAGGTTTCATCTCTGCTTCTCTCCCTCCATACATATCTAGGGACACTGAAAAAAGTTCAGACAAGGATGACAAGGATGATCAAAGAGACAGAACAGCTTTCACACCGGAGTCAACTAGACTATGATCTGCATTCTGGCAGAAATAACTGAAGTAGATGTGAGAAAGGTGAAAAGCTGGTATTTCTGTTTGGTATGATCTACCAAAGGAATCAAGCAGAGATTTATTTTCTAAAATACTAACTAAATCCACATCCTATTCATCTTGTTTCCTCACACTTCACACTGCAGATTAACAACCAAATGTGATGCTAAGGCCATTGGTTCAGACTGATGTGATGGGCAAAGCCACGAGTAAGCACAAACTGGGATATACTTGATCAAAACCACAGTGCACAGAACACACAGGAGATGTTTCCTAGAGTATCTGAGACTCACAATGCAGTATCTATACTTCGTTTTCATCAATCTTTTTACCTCTGGTTTCAAATTAAAAGAGAACTTTAGATAGCTAACGGCAGGTCACGCTCTACTTCATAAGCGAAAACCTTGCTCTGTGCTAAGACAGTTACAACTGGGAATCCACCCAGATGCTATAAAGACAAAGCAAGCAAACAAATCCCCATCTGACTAAATAACTTCACATGGAGCCTGCAAAGGAACTCACTTTTGTCCTCAGCCCACACCCTAGAGCAGGGATCTGCCAAACCCCAACCATAAATATTCATTAAAAAGCCCTCTGCTTGGGATGCAGTCATTGAGACAGCCATTTCCTGCCCATTATCTAGTAGGGCAGGAAATCAACAGTTCCACTCAGGCGGTTACTGAGCCACGGCTACTCACAGTTTGACTGCAGGGCCTGACTTTGCCCAAAGAAGAGCCATGGAGCAGTAACACGGAAGCAGCATTTTGTTTAAGAAAAGCAGCTCTAAATGTAGCTGCCCCTGTTCTTAGTACTGAGCACAGCAGCTCTTTTCCACCTTGAGTTTTTGCTTGGAGCAAGGTGGATGGAAGTGTCCGGCACCCTTAGCTGGTAGCATCTACGAAGAGGAGAAGTCTATGCAACCAGTAATTTGAATGCATCACCCCTGACACTAACAAAAAATATTAGCTAATAAAAAATACCTCCTTCTGCTGAGGACAACTTCAAGGCTGATCTGAGTGTGGTCTCTGGGGAAAGACTGTTTCAGCATCCAATCTTGTTCTTTATAATCAATCTTCTTTAGAGGAGAAAATCCTGAACTATTTATGACAAGAAGCTGTACTTTCCATAAAAAAGCAAATCCTAGCATTACTGGACACCACGTTGCAGCATGGTTACTGTTTACTGGCCCTTAATGAAGAAATTGGACTAAAATTCTAATTTCATAATAAAGAAATACTAAAATTTAAAAAAGGCATTGCAAATAACAGTTTTTCTGCTTACCTTTGGTTTCAAGCCGCTGATCGCTACCAATCAAACAGTCCTTGATTTCTGCGCCCTTCTCTATCACAGCATTATGGCAAATAACACTGCCCTGAAGACTGCACCTACAACACAAACACAAAGTGAAGCAAGAAAATGATTTAAAATGATTTAAAATGACAGGCACAAAACAAAGGTGCCTACCAGAATATTTAGTAAGCCTACCACATGATCCTGATAGTAAATTCAGGTATGCTATTTTCTCAAAATCTCCACTTTTCTTGTTCTGATCGTCACATCTTTAATTTAAATTTAAATGTAATTAAAAAACTTGTGTGATTTGTCAGAGTGAGTTTGCAAAAAAAAGGTTCTAGCTGTACCTCCTGTATCTTCTTGTATACTTCTTCAATAGAATAAATACTGCCAGAGGACTCTGTAGATGGGACACTGACAGGGACTTGGAATCCAGATCAAGTCTCAGGTTTTTTCCACAGACGTCCTAGAGAACTGCAGAGATCATTTCTATGCCCCAGTTGCCAGTTAAAGGGAAGAAAAGGAACTCATTCCTTCCCTGAGAATTTTGGTGAGAATTTTCATACAGATCAGTATCTCAGCTGATGGACCTTGCTCATGTTGCATTCAAGCACCCAAACACGACTGCTCTGTGGTATCAAACCAGTAAAACCCACAACGATGGAACCTGGAACTCGTCTATTCTCTTAGGAGATTTTCACATCCATGTAGCCTTAGACAACACGAGGTTTGAAATGCTGTGCTGGGCACAGTCGAACAGGACCAGCTTTGCTAAAGTAACCTACTTTCTTGCAAAATGTTTGTGAATCTGCAGTAACAAGCTTTCGGATCTGCTGATCTGATCTTTGAGATAGGAAAGAAGTTCAAAAGCCCAAGTGCTGGCTCCACAGCTCCCCTGCTGAGGACACTGAAAGAGTTACTGCATTGGTCTGCGCCTGTCCAAGCAGTAAAATGGAAATTCTGAATCTTAGCAAATATCCATGATGTGTACTCAAATGCTGCTCAATCAACGCCGTGAGTACTGCTAAATGGTATTAAATGTAGTTTCTTTCAAAGTTATGGAGAAAAAAACACATAGCTCTTCTGCAGATGACTTGTTTCCTGATTTTCTACACGAGCTGGAATCTGTTGAAGGGCAGAGAATTCTAAGGCATCCAGCTAAAAAGTGCTTAAAAATTTGTATTTATCAAGCGTAACATACACCCACAATAACAGATTGTGAGAAACTAAAAGCAAGATATACAGCCCCAGACAGACACAGATAATCTGCCCCTCATATTAGCTCCACTCTGACTCATACCATTGAGTAACTCTTCCACATTTGTGCTACTGTTAATATACATATAATTATATACATGTAAAATATATATATATAATACATATATATAAATATATATATGTAAAATATATATAATTATATAGATGTAAATATATAGAATTGTGAATATTCTTGCTCAGTCAAACAGTTGATCTCTTTCTAAAGCTTTGGGCTTCAGTGATTTTCTATTTCTGCAGTTGAATGAACCACTGTGACGCCTCCAGCTGTCCCTACCTCTGCCACGAGTTTATGGCTGCGTAACGCCTTCCCCGCGCGCACCGCGCCGCCACGACGGCTCACGGGCGGCAGAGCCATCGGGAGCTCGAGCCGCCGGCGCAGCGGGGCTCGGGCGCCAGGGCAGAGCCCTCAGCCCAGTTTCATAACCAGGGCAGAGCGAGCCAGCTGCATTCCCTGGAGAAAAAAAAGCAGGATCAGTGCTCACTCCAGGCTGCCAATCCTAAAATTAATTGCCACTCTTCTCCTGCTAACACATCCTCGCTATTGGTTACACAAATTCTTGTATTAAGCATTAAATTCCGTTGCTTCTGTAAGCCAGAGCAGAAGCCATCTGCCTCGTGCGCATAGCGAGCTCTGCGGGAGCACAAGCAGTAAAAACGGATCTCGGCCACCCGGCTCCGCAGCCACGAGCCCCCTCGAGCAGCCTGTCCCCTCTGAAGAATCCTTCTTTCAACGCCCTCAAACTCCCCTCCTCTGACCTATAAGGAGGCAGAACGAGCAATTACGCTACAAGCCACCAGCTCAGGTTGCCCTGGCAAGGTTTCTACTAACACGTTAATAAGATAAAAAGCGGCGAAGATACACAGCAGACCCCCGCCTGCCTTTGCTCTCGCACTGTCACAAGCCACTTCCTCTCCAACAGCGCGGCACAGGCCATCGTCTTGTGCAACAGCATTTGCTTAGAGAGAACACCCGGCCTTTAGAAGAGGGCTAGGAAATGAATCAGAGGAGGGAGAACTGCCCGCCGGTGCTGCAGCTCCGGCTGGCCTTCCCAGAGGGCTAGCGAAGGTGATGGGAGAGGGTCCTCGTTTTCCACTGAAATGGCTCCCATCCAAAGCACATGCTCCAAAACACCCTCCTCTTCCATCACTTCACACCATTCAGACGAGAGCTTCCCCTGCTTTGGGAGGGCCTGATTTTTAGGTTCCCACCAGCTCTCGTGTCAAGGAGAGCCTTGGGTACACTACAGCTCTCAGTGAGGCTGCAACTCAAATGGAAAAGGGATTTATGTTGTCGTTCGGGAGTTCAGACCGGAGAACACTGGATGTCTGCTCAGAGCCTTCTCGGGGATAGTTTTTCAACTCCCAGGGAAAGAGCAGCATTGTAAAAAAGAAACTGCTGATGACATTAACATCAAAGATAAGGAAGTTTCCTGCCAAACCATTTGTTGGGAAGGACAGGCCAGGGAACCGAGATGAACTTGTCTGTGCCAGGTGCTTGCAAATCTACCCTTGTCCAATGTTAGTGAAAAATAAAAACAAAGCACTCCGCCACCCCAGGAGTTTCTTAAAACTTATAAAACCAACCAAATGCAGAAGTTTTAAAACCATACTCAACACTAGGATTACTCCAATCACACAAAACAGCAGTGAATCCGGCTTTTATTGCTCAAGTGGAACAAAACTTCAAGAGATAAAAACACAATTTGTGGGTGTTCCCTTCACCCGCTGACAGATGTAATACAGCCATTTTGAAACCATTTGTAAATGCCTTTTTTTTTAAACTATGCCATAAAGCCTGCCAAGAGAAGTATTTTGTGTGTTTATTTAATTTTTACTTTTTTTTTTAAAAAAACTGAAGAGTAAAAAGTAAACTTTTCTTCTCTTGCAGGGTAAGTATCCCATCTCACGACAATCTGCTGTGTTCGCCTTGGACAAATAGCTGCTGTATTTCCTGCCTTGCTTAACAAATAGGTGCTATTAGTCCTCAAAGGTGATCTGACAGCATTCACTTCAGCGACACTGTTGTGTGTGCGCATATGCACATAGTTGATGTACAGCTTTATAATGCAAACCATATTTATTTTTCTTCCTAAAAATGTAGTATATTTTTAAACTTTTCAGCACTGTGAAAACGGATATCTTCTGACCTTAAAATCCAAAGAGCATGTTCAAACCCACAAGAGGAACTAATTTGGGGCGTTTGATTTATGGCTGAAATTTCAATTTGAATTTGTTTTAAGTGTAATCACCAACTGAAACTCTGGCAGCTCGGTGTTTTTTAGAAAATAAATACAAATATTCAGTGTGTGTCTGCATTCTAAAGAGAGCGTTTTACAAGCCCGGTCCTGCAGCGGGAACAGATGTAGATTTGGGCTAGCTAAGACATTAATTTGGTACACAGCTACAAAGTGTGAATGAAAGCATAGGAGAAAGTGCCTGTGTGTGTGTATATTATATGCCTGTATCTGAGAGACAGAGCGTCTGTTTTTTTTTTTTTTTTTTTTTTTTTTTTTTTTTTTTTTTTAAGAAAAACCCCAAAGTGAGAGAACAAGAGCAAAAGGAATAGTGGCCAAGGAGGCATGGGGGGATTACAAGGATTTAGGTCTTTAAACTGCGGACCACCTAACAAGATCACTCCGAAATGCCACTAATTTCAGCTAAGGCCACAGACCCCCCTTCCTCTGCCCTCCCTCTCCCCCCCATTGTAAACAACTAATCCCAGCAGAAAACAACAGAGAGCAAAATGTACACACATTCTGCAACATTCCAGGTCCCGCTTTATCTTTTATTTATTTTTCTAAAAGGTCAGCGTATGTATGGCGCAAAGAGGGGGAGGGGAAGAGAGCCAAAAAAACCTCAAGTCCATCTCTTGTGTGGGCTCGGAGGAAGCCGGCAGAAAGCAAAGTCCAAGAGCGCACACTATGAGGCTTTTACAGCGCGGCCGCTCCAGGCCCCCGCGCGCCTCCCGCCTCCCTCCGCTTGTGGCAAAGTCGCATAGCTTCAAACCAGAGGACAGGGTGGTCGATCACATCTGAGAGAAATGTAAAGAATTGAGAAAGAATTCCATCTCCTGTCGAAATTATAAATAAGGAAGTATTAGTCCCCGAGACAGGCTGATTTATGCAGCCCTGGAACTGCTGGCTTTCGGGCCGAGTATCAGCCTATAAATCAAACTCCTAAATCAAGGGTGTCAATCGCCGTGGTGCTGAGATGCTTTGCGAGAGAAAGGCGGTTACCCCCGAAAGCAGGACGGCTGCCAGGGCACGAGGTGCCGTACCTCTTCTTAACCCTCTAAAGTGTAAATCTGAGATCAAACATCCTGGGGGGAACGGGAAATCCAGCGAGGGAGTGCTGGGCGCACCGGGAGCGAGCTGCGGGCCGCAGCCCCCTAATTACAGGCTGCCCGCTGGTTATTTAGGGCTCTGTGATTAAAGTGATGAACGCGCCTGGGAGAGAGGGGCTTAAGTAACCGAGGTCAAGCCCTCACGGGCAGCTCTTGCCCCGCTCGCGCAAGCTTGGGGAGGTATGAATGTCGCAGGTCTGCCGCGCGGCAAAGCGCCTGAAATGCCCAGGGAAGTTATCCCGCCCGCCTAGTTTAATCCCATTGTGCCCAAGGATCGACATCGTCTCCACTGGGCAGCAAAGGCAACAGGGTGTCCAAAATGTAATGCTGAAAAATATAAGCTGGAGGGGAGGAAAGAGCCTGAAGCTGAGAGCAGCCGGCTGGGAACGTTCTGCCATGCCAGGGAGTCCAGTCTCCTGCCCCTTCGTGTGAGCTACAAAGCAGGGACTCATTCAAGAGCTAAAAGCAGAGGGTTAACAAGCCTCAGCAGCTGCTTTGCTGACTGAGGGACAGGAGCTGAGGATTCCCTTGGGAGCAACATCCCCATCCCGTCCTGCCCTGACCGAGAAGAAAAGAGCCAAAACAGGCACGATGAGAGGTGGCAAAGAGGCAGGTAGGCAGCTCTAAAACCCTCCAGCAATCCCTGCGGGAATACCGTCGGGCCAGAGAGTCAGCGGCTGGGACGGACACGCAGTCACACGGGATGAGGCACAAAGACCATGGGAAAATAGGGAAGAGGCAAAAAACGCTATTAGGAAACTTGAGAACCTGAAATGCTGCCTTCATCAGCATTTATTTTTACACACTAAGATGCAGAACTCAGGGTACTGTGAATCTCACATCATGCACTCAAGTAAATACCAAAGACTACAATAGATGCCAACGTACGTGCTATAATTTATAGATACATTTCAAAGCAAGCATTCTTATGTGAATTTGGGCTTTGATCTCCTGTTTTTCCCCTTGGGGATAACAAAAACATTCTACCAACCCCCTAAATTCTTAACCCATCTCTGAGGGTGTTTTCACTAAGGAACTCGTTTAATATCTCTTTCCTAGCCAAGCTCATCACTGTGGTATGGCTCCTTTACACTTCCCCACACCCTAAACATTTTGCATTACATATTGCATATACTTGCCAGCACTCGTATTTTCCAGTGAAAGTGCAACTGACCTTAAAGAATTGCCTCCAACCTACCTTGGGTTGTTTTATTAAGTGAAACTCCGGCTGCCAGGGGAGGTGGCCTGGGAGGTTGTGCCTCACCTCTAAAACTTCGTTAAATTTGGCTGATCTTGGAACAAACAAATTGGTAGCCTTTTATGCAGCCAAAAGCCCGATTTTGCACAGTTCAGCAAAAGTCTCTGAAACGTGTTTTGCAGCAGGAAACCTCACGCATGGGAAAACCAACCTTTCTCTGGATTCACTCTTCTACAGAGAGGGAGGGCCATGTCCTACACGAATTTAAACACACTCAGCTGATGCCCAGGGAAAGCTACCTATTTCTATTTTAAGGTAACAAAGCATGTTCGCTCCCAGCACTGTGTTTGCTTTACTTGCTCAACAGTTGGCACAGTCAGGCTGAGAGGGAGATAGTTAACCTATACTCTAGAAAGACAATTTCTCTGGGGGTTTTCAAGGGCAATTCTGGGTTGGGAACTGTATCCCTCCAGTTATTATTCATTAAATCAACTCCTGCATTAGAGAGGGTAGGTTTACAGGTAAAAGAAGACTTTCTATATGTCACCCTTACAAATTGAGCCTGGATTCTTAAGAGCTGAGCTGAACTTGTTTAGTCCCATGGTTCCCTAAGGAAATTACAGGAACATTTCTTCTTTTTCCATACCCAGTTTGGGGAAGCTTTTCAAGAACACCACAGGCATTTACACACAGACTCCCATCAGAAATCAATAGCTGTCAGGTGCCTCAGAAAAACTCCATACCCCCTTTCTGCTAGATCCACGTGGCTAGCAGGAGAGAGAAGCTTATTTATAGCTCTGAAATCGGACACAACTCTGGCCACATAAAGAAACAAATCAGCAGAGTGAAAGGGACTGTTTTAAAATGCCGCTTTTCTGAGCTGAGGCAAGCTTGAAGTTCAACATCTGATGTACAAGATGGATGGAAAATTGGGAAGAGCTCCCTGCACTATCAGGGAAACATCTGTATTCGAGATTAAAAGGCAGGTGGTTTATTTAACACAGATTGATATACAAAGAAACTAGCCAGAAGAAAATGCTTTTGAGTAGTTGTTGGTAGTAATAGTTCAGACATTTGTGCTATAACAGGTTCTGTATAAGAAATATCCTAAATACATTAGATATAGCACAGTCAGCTGAAACTAACTGAAAACTAGCCTTATAAGTAGCTCAACTGCCTTCTGCCTACTGTTTTCCCAGTTTGTCCTCTCTCCAATTTATCTTTCTGAAAGCAAGCTCTGTGGGCCAGAGATTGTCTCTATTCAGCATCTTACATAGCTTACATAGCATGTGCATTGAAATAAGCAGTAAAATGAAAATACAGTTACTGACCGAGGGAGTTTGCAGCATTAAACCAAGAGGTGTGACAGAATGGACAGTCCATATTTACTACACAACCAGAAGAAACAACAGCCCTTCCTACAGATAAGCACCATACCTAACTTTATCCATACCTCATGCTTATCCACACACTTGATATATTTACCCACATACACACTTTATCTGTATATTTAAACTGAGCCAGTGTGTGTATGTGTGTGTTTTTTTTTTTTTCCTGAATCATGTTGATATTTTTTTTCCTTTGCTCTCTGCAATATCTACTCTAAATTTGCTTTTTTTTCTGGGGCTACCCAGGGTTGGGGTGTGATTATTATTGTGAGAAAAACCGTCCAGAGGACAATAGCCCTCTCCAAAAAATGGTTCAAAAAAAAATGTTTGGGAATCCCCACATAAACAGAACTTTATTTCCATCTTTGCAAGCCATGGAGCTGGAAACAACTTCATCTTCTCATTCCTTCTCATGAGGGAATGTGCTATAAAATATATTTTACAATTTCAACAAATGTTGCCTTGGCAATAGGATCATTCCTTTGTACTGTTATAACCAAGGGGAGAAAGACCACTTATGTGCTGAACCCCTATAAATGCTCAATTCCACTCTGGTTTTAATTAGAACTTTCTTCAAACCACTCACTGTTTCTACATCAGGTGCTGATTTGGCACTATTGAGGAAACAACCAATAAACTTCACAATCAATCTGCAGTTAGTAGTCAATCCAACTCAGCTTGCTTGTTGTTTTTTTCCTTTATACATTTTCTCATAGAAAGTAGCAATAAATTGGAGACATGTGGTAAACCGACGTAGCATTTAACTGGTCACACGTGGTCTCTCTTCAGTCCATTTGATGGGTAGCACTACAGCAACTGCGCTATCTATTTCAACACAGGTAGTGGGAACTGCTACCAAAATCCAACACACACTTTATCATCTTGATGTGACTGAGCAAGGAATATGCTAGCTGTGGCCAACATTAACAGTACCAGTTTCTCTTTTAGGAACTGAGCTAATCTTGTCCTTCAAATATTTTTTTGAATCCGGTCCACTCTTTCTGACAAGGTGTTTGAACTAGCAAAGGTTTTCGACATTTCCCAATGGGTTTAGTGTAAATTTCCTCAATATTCAAACCACCTCCCTGCAGTTTTCATAACCCACAGCTCTCAGCAACATCTCCCTTGCACTCAGTTTCCTGATGCCGCAATGCTTTGCTGTTTGCTGCCATCATGTGCAGCGTGATCCAAAGCATACCTGCTTTTCCTTTTACTCCCTTCCCCTTCCAAAAAGTAATCTCCTGGCACAGTGTCGTACGGGGAGTTTCACCAGTTTTCTGTGGGTAGGATATGTTTATGTAGTTCCAGCTACATGCTTGTATCTTTACAAACACAATAAGGAGACAAGGTTATTGTTCAGTAGTTCATGCCCCTGCACACACACACAATGCCGCGAGCCACATCTGCAACCCCAGCCCTGCAGTTCCTGAACCGCGACTGCCCATTGCGTCAGACTCCCTGGCAAGAGAGGAGCTGCGAGCTCCTCTTGGGAAGGATCTGCTGCCTCTCCCACCACTATTCACATCGTATCATACAGCTTGAGGACTTTCCTAGCACCTTCCTGTGACACATCACGTCCATACATAGCCGCACAACTGATACCAGCATAATAACCATAATGTAACCATAACCTAACAACTGCAAGATTGTGTGCAAAGTCCAACAACTTTTATTTCTGCTATATCAAGAGATCAAAGTGGATTTAATGTAACATCGCTTGCAAACAGTCCTCCATAACCACCCTCAGTTAGCCTGGCAACATTACAGATTGTTCCTTTGCAAGTGAACTATAATGAGAGGACCAAAGATACATGAATGCAGGAATGCAGTAGTGCAGTCCCTCCTCTAGTGCAAACAGAGCAAACAGAAGGCTCAGCCCCGAGATGCTGAACACACTGAAGACGCACACAGCTGCTGAGGGCATATTCAGATACACAAAGTTTTCAAGGGACTTACATTTTCAGCTCGATTAATAGATTTTCTCCAACTGTGTAACTCAGTGCAGTCATTTGTCACTGAGCTCTGGGGAGCCATCCAGGGAAATAAGAACCTTTTCCCTGCTGCAGCCTGTCACCTGGGCAGGCAGCATCTCTCAGCACTTGCACTGTTCTATAAATTACACCCCTCCCAGCTTGGTCAAGTATGTCCATCATTCAGCACATATGTAATCTTCACTATTTTATTGTCTCATTGATGGAAGAATTAGCTGCACAGTGGGAAACACATTAAGAAAGGACAACTACCAACTATTTTGGCTGTGTTACTAACTTCTTTAATCCCCTGTAATCTGCTCTAAGGGAGATCCATATCTACTCAAATCACTTCACTGAAGACATATATAATGTTATAGAAACATTGCATACCAGGGCTGGGAAAACAAAAAACCCTGCTACTGGTCCTCCAGACTATTCAACACATCAATCATTGCTGAGATTGGATCATAATTTCCATACAGAAGGCAAGGACACTGTTCAAATGAAGCCTGCTTCCCACATCTATTTAGCTTGGAAGGGACTGTTTCAAAGGATATCGCCTAGGTCAAAGCCTCAGTTGCTCCAATAATGAACTAACCACAGTCTAACAACAGGAACCGAGTTTTGTGCTAGGCACCTCATGGTATCCCCGCTGCCCAGAAAGAACCTGCTTATGCTTTTCAAAAGTTGATACCAAACATTATGAGGCTATTCAAAACCTCTTTCTGATTTGGAGATGCAATCTGTGAATCCCAAAGCCCCAGAAACTATATATAGAGGTCCAACAGGTTCCTGGATTCACAACATCACAAGAAAAAAAGTCCAAGTGTAAAACTTTTTTATCTTTTTCTACTGTATTAATATAGTGATTTGAAGCTGCTGACTACTTTTCCAGACCAAAAAAAAAAAAGTGTTATTCAGTCTAGAGAAGCTAGACATGATGTAAGCAGTAAAAGGAATTACCAAGGCAGTGCCACTTATAATCACACATCTTGCTAAATAAACTCAGAATGCTCAGCAATTTTTGTATTGGTTTGTTCCCATCTCCCAGCATTCAAAAATGGTGTATCTGATCTTTATGCCTTCCTTGGGTTGTCTAAATGGCCTTGTCTTTTCCATAACATGTACTCTACAGCAGCCTTCCCAGCCTACAACTTCAAGGTGGTATCACTGCAATGAACTCTGCTGGGACTGGCCTTCAGTTACCACTCGCATGTGACTAGGGCATAGCACACCAGTAGACCAATAGTTTCGTCGGGCAGCTCACATCTGCATTATAACATATATTCTTTAAATGATGCAGTTTTTATCCATTTCTTGGTGCATTTCCAGATTTTTCTAAAATAGAATACCTTAGATGATGCTAAAAACAACTGAACTTTGGGACATTTGCTATGCAACAGAAAATGAATTATATCTCTTAATAGATTTCTCTTACGCCCATTTTGACTTATATCAGCCAATATTTACTGACTTCCCAACTACTGTGCAGGACGTTTTATGAAGTCATTGATTAGATAATGCCTGAGTTATTTAGAGATGCCTGGGAGAGGAGACGTCTGGAAAGGGGAGCTGTCCATTGTGGACAGATTAAACAAAATCTCATCAAATTTATCTACCTGTTGCAAATGATCTATCAAAATGTTTCAGAATCATCAGTATTTTATTTTAAAAAATCAGCTTTAATAACTGCCATAAAAGAAGCAAAGGCCAAAACACAAAGAAACTTTTCAGTACGTTATAAGCCTTCTTTCAAGAAAATGTAGTAGCTAAAACTATTTCCAAATCTCACTACCTGTGTATCTGTGACTTCTCACCCCTCTAATCTTAAAGATTCCATGATGCAATAAGAAATACTTTATTAGCACAGTATCTGTGCAGATCTCTGCAATATGAATTACAGTATGCTTTGAAATAAAGCTCTGAAGTGTACAATCTGAATTCTGGCTGAAAGGAAACATGGCAAATTAGATTCTAGTACATCAATGTGTGATGTCTATGGAGCAGCTGAGGGTGTGAACCCCCTAGGACCACCAGATTTTTCATTCAAGGGTTTTACAGTGCTTTTATTCTGAGAGGCACCAGGGATGAAATCCATTTTCAGAAATTAAAAAAAATATATTGCCCAAAATGTTGATTTTTCTCTCATAAAAATAGTATCATACCATATAATACTCACAGAACTTTGTGGAGTGCTTAAGACAACAACCTTGAGCTCTGTTTAGGATTTAGTGGAGAATATTACTGCATACCAGTGGAGATAAACACTACTCATTTGGAACTCTTCATAAAAATACCGCTGTTTACACACTTAGCCTCCTTTGTGATTTAATGGTAAAGCTACCATACCATTATGACTGTGGCATCAATTCATTAATCAAAATGACAGAGGGTCTCATGTTCAAACCAGAGAGGTGCTGGTACTTCTTAGGACAGCACTGCTTGTGAAACAGCCATACTGGATCCATTTGCAATTGAACTGAAAACTAGCTATTTTCCATACTCAAAGGAATTCTGATTTATGATGTGCTTGAAATTACTGTGGATTTATATTAAAGACAAACACTTGGCAGTAAGGTACCCTACTTACCTGTAATTTAGTTATGTAACAGTAGTATCCCTCCATATGCCCCACATCCTTTGGGTTTTTTTTTTTTTTTCAGATATGTAACTTTGAAAACCAACTTGGCATTTTAAAGAGTTTGGCCTTTTTCCTGAGGCTCTAGGCAAACCTCAAGCCATGAAGGAGCAGTGAATTTATATAGGCCTGCACAGACTCAATCAGCAGTTTCCTTTCCACTGACATCCACAGGAAGCCAGTTTGCATGGAAAGATAGGGGCATGCAGACATCAACAATTATGGATAGGCCACCTTTCCCACATTTAGAAAATGAATGATCAGCGCTACCTATTTATATAGTGTCTTTAATGCATGGGAAACCTCTACTAGCTGGCAGATTTTCTCTTTTAAAAGTTTATTCACTTACTCTATTACTCAGCACTTGCAATAGTAAAGTAAAGCTACAAGATGACAAAAAAGGACCTAATAAAATTACATTTTAGGCGGGGCTGTAATGTTCAAACGCACTAAAAGCATTTTTAGTTGGTAAGTGTACCATTTTAAAGTATATTTCTTATCCCAAATGATTTAAGTATGCTCACAGATCTAGTCACTAAAATAAAGCTTGGGAGGATGACGCAGAAGTTCATCCACTTAAACTACTTAGGCATTCTGAAGATGACATGATCCCTTCTTAAAAGAAGAATATATGTTCCAAGCCTACAGTCTTCTAATTAAATTATTTCACTTGAGCCTTTGAGATCTGTTTATAGAGAGTTATTTCTGAGTCAGTCCGTAGAAACACATCTAGGATCAACTGACCTACCTGAGAATCTCTTACTATTCCTGACTCCATTCAACTGGAAAACAAGAAATTTAGGGGGCTGAGACACAAAGAGGTGACATACCCTTCCTCAATTGTGACAGAATTCATGATGATGCAGTTTGTTATCTTAACCTTGTCTTTTATGGTGCACATGTTGCCAATGATGGAGTGTTTAATGGATGTCTTCTCCCCGACTTGTGTGGATGACCCAATGATGCTGTCTGATCCAACCTAGAGGAGAACAGAATGAAAACAGTGTTTAATGTGTTTAATGGATGTCTTCTCCCCGACTTGTGTGGATGACCCAATGATGCTGTCTGATCCAACCTAGAGGAGAACAGAATGAAAACAGGGGCACAGAACCACAACTGCAAGTTAAATCAGCCCAAATTCACTGCTAGCTTCTGGAGCTCTTTGATAAGTGTTCTCCTTCCATATGCTCCGTGTGGCTGCATATGTGTCCAGTACTCATTAACAAGGAATCCCTCTATCATTGGTAGGGAAAAAAAATTAATATGGGCCCCATCCCCTGCACAGATGGCTGGCTAGTTTTCCCAAGGTCCATTAGGCCAGCAAAAGTCCATTAGCTGTCCCAGCTTTGTAGCCCTTAGGCACAGAGGCAAGTGTTGTAAGAATAGCTCTACTGGGGCTCATTGGTTTCACTAGGCTTGCACGGTGAGGCCTGTAAAAGGAAGGCTTGAAGCTGGGGTTTAACCAAAATGCTCTAGTTAAAAATTAGAGCTAAAATATTGATCCCTTGAACTTTGGTGCCATTTGGGAAACAAATCAAATGGATTAACGGATCAGCTATCACGAATGACTGCAGTGTATGACTCAGGGATAAGGCAGCACTTTTACTGAACATTTTTAAATGCAAGGCAGGAACACACAGTGAGTCCAACAGGAGACTCTGGGCCTTATCATTCACACGGTCATCTGTACTTCAGAACTCGGCTTCATTTCCAACAGTGGGACTGAATTCTAGCAAGCACTTCTTGAAGCGAAGGGCAAGCAGACAACTTTAAAGGAGCAGAGGGAGGTAGAAGGAAGACTTACCATGCCTCTGTCAGTGACTTGTGCAGATACATGAATCAGTGGTTCTTCTAAACCAAGATTAAGCAATAGCTTTGGAACCTAGAAGAAGAAATCCATGTTGTTTGTTAATATGACATTGATATATCAGCATGTTATATAAATTGCACAAGGCAGGCTTTGGTTTTCATAGCACTTGCGCATCTACGATAAACAATTCGCAGGAAAATATAAGTTCCTGCATTTTGAATCTACATCCAGATGTGCAGTTTATCATCTTCCCATTTTATAAAGGAGGCAGTGTACTCCCAGTGCAGTGCACTGCATGTCTCCGCTCGACTCAGCCTCCCACCTGTGAAGCAGGATTGGATCGGCACCAGCAAGCAGGTTGGATCCAGCAGAGCAGAGCAAGACCCCATACACCACTACACAGCATCTGCCTTTTCCACCGCAATTCCACATGTTTTGTACCTTTCAGTAACACGTGCATGACAGCCAAGCAGTACCGAATATAAAACAGAGTAAACAGGCATTAAAAGGTGGCATTAAAAGGTGACTACATTCAGCCCACTCTATAAGGCAGCAAGCTGAGGTATAGGCAACAGAAATGTATTTCAGATGTTTAAGCAGAAAGAAACTGAAGCTGATCGAGTGGCTATTCCAGATGGTAGAAAGCTGCAGAAGAAAAGGCTCTTGACAGAGAGAAGGCAGGTGTTAGATAAGCAGACAAAGCAGAGATGGTAATAGAGAGAGACAAGGTCCATGAGGTAGCCAAGAACAAATCCATGGAGAGCAATTCTGAAACTGGCTCCTGAAAAGAAAGGGGAGCCAGCATAGTAGAACGAAGCGATATCACTCTATCATTCCTCCTTTTCTGGGCAAAAGAACAGCCTGAGGCACTCTGCATCTCCAGGCGCCCGGCAGGGCCAAGGTCACACACGGCAGCAGAGGTGACGACAGCGCAGACGGCGGTTTCGGGGCGGCGGGAGCCTCGCCGTAGCGCACAGCGCCGCGCCGCACGGACTCGCAGCGCCGAGGCAGGCTCTGACGCATCGCTGCACGACGGAGGGGGCGGCCAAAGAAACACGGAACAGACACGAGGTGGCAAATTAATCCGTGAGTCCTAAAAGACCATGAGTGGGTCATCTGGGAAGGCAGCCTGCCTCTCAGCACGGTGATGGAATCAGGGGAGCGGGAAGGGGCACGCGTTATGTCTCTTTCCTCCATCCAGGCGCTTACTTTTACAAAATTGTGAGGAATGTTTTATCTTGGAGATCTTTACTGCTCCGTTCAATTTGGCTCAAAGTTGCCAGAAAATTCAAAGTTGCTATGGAGGTGCTGCCACGCAGAATGATTGTGTCAAACCACTTTCTTAGAAAGCTGGGATAACAAGAGCACAAGGCTTGTGAGTGACCATAAAGAAGTAGATCCCATAAATTCAAAGAATCTGGAGTCAGATAGGAAAAACAAACAAAAAAACGCCCTCAAGGTCTCAAATTAGGTGCTTCCAGGAAATTGTCTGGATATTCACACGACCAGCACCCTTCCCTTTCAGTATGCAAGGATGGTTAAATAGTGGTTTTTATATCATAAGATTTTTACAGTTGATATTTCACACAGATGAATGAGGAACAGTCACACCTCCAACATTTCACTTAAGGCATCATTCATTTCTACATCTGCCGGTCTTCAACATTTTGCAGATTGCCTTCCCACTAGACTTGTGTTTTGTTTGTTTTTCTTTTTTCCTTTTCTTTTTTTTTTATTTTATTTTTTAAATAAAGAAACAAAAGCAAAAGAGGAGGTTAGTTCCTTCAGCCCAAGATGCAGACACTACAGAAAAACATCCTATAACCAAAGGACCGCAAAATAAGCCAATTCACCTCAGTTATGCTGGCTTGGTGAGGGGAGGCTGTCCTCACCTCACACACAGCAGGGCGGCTGTAACAGACAGCTCTAATAGACAGATCCCAGGACATACCTACAGCATAGGCTGGAAAGATTCCTGCTCTCTGGTTTAGGTCCCTGAGAAGGGAAAGAAGCAAGGAAAGGCAAGAAGCCCTCCTCGGTAGAAAGGTGGTGTGATGAAATAAATAATAAATAAAGGGTTTTACTGGCCAGAGGAAACCCCTTATTAGAATCAGTTGATGACAGTGCAGCCTGAGGGGTGACCCAAGAAAGCTCCTATCTCAAGCATTTTGCTCTGAAAAGGAAGGTTAGATAGGGGGCAGGAGTCAGAGGGAGTGCCTGGGTCAAGGGAAGGTTTAAGATATGTTTGGATTTAATTCATCTTACAAAGAAACTATTTCCTGCTATTGAAGATAACTCCCTCCTGAACCCACCTGCCCACACACAGGCTGCAGGCATCCAGAAACCCAGCTGGAAGCGAAACGATACGAGCAAAGTGTTTCCTCACCAGAAGGGCAATGGGTTAGGATGCCATTCCTTCCCAAGCTACTGGACGGCCCTGCTACTGCTCGGGGAGCCTGTCCTCTTGGACAGCAAAGCTACAGGGCTCAGCTTTGCAGCCACGGAATCAGAATCTGGTCTGCAAAGACCAAGATAAGAGCAAACCATTCACCATAACTGTTCATTAGAGACCAAATAAACAGGTAAAAGAATGCAGATAAACGTAAATGTGTATCTGTTATCAGGATTAGTAAGACAAACAAAATACAGTGGCGCTTCTTTCTCACAAGCACTGATTAAGTTCTGTTTTATGTTTTACCTCCATGTAGTTTCCTTAGAAATTTTACCATTCTGGAAAAGTTAAAAATTCAAGGAAAATCCTCTCCAAGGTTTGAAGGCCCCAATGTGATTTCAAAGTACTAATTCTATGTACCACCCAGGAGCAAACACATTTCCTGAACTGACCAAAATGTAGAATATTTAGGTTAAAAGAAAAAAAAAAGAAACACAAAAACCACATGGAGTCTGACTGGCTCAACTCAATAACTTTTTACTGAAGTGGCTGCTGCCAAATGTACACGCACACTTCCCCTAGCAGTGGTATTCTCCCTTAACCCTTTGGGCACACTTGTTCCTGATATTCTTGGAAAAATCTTTCCGTCTCTGACAGCAATGCTGCCTCCTTATCTTCTTACTCATGCCTCTACATGCAAAACGAATCACTTTATTTCTGTGCTCCTCTGCAGGCGCCCAGCAGAAAGAATTTCAGCGTGTGAACTTATTCCGACATGCTGCAATTCAAATGTGCATAAATTCATTCATTTTAATAAAAAGAAATCTGCTCAATCTGTGAGCAGAGGCACAGAAGCGACTGCCTCCAGGTCTCCCAATACAACTGCACTGCTCTCCCAGTCCCGCTTCTGAAACCCTAAGGCTTTCCCTTCTGCACTTGGTCTTTCAAAACTGGAGGAAACTGTCCTCTCCAAACAACACAAAGTTCATCACTTGGACACTCAAGTGAGAACCCATAAGCTCTATCAGCCAGTATAGTAAAAAGACAATATTAAGAGTAAAAACTTTTAACCATTAGCTTATTAACTAGTACAGGATTCCTCTAGTCCTCCCCTGCAATCTTTTATTTTCCTTTGGGGCAGGAAGGACATTGACTTGATGATCACTTGAAGCTTCTCCTAGCCTTATTTTCCAGATTTCTTTGCTTTTCAGCTGTAGGACTTGTCACTCCCCCAAAACAGACAAACATCCAGACTGGGGTTTTTCCTGGCTCTCTCAAAGGTGTGGAGTAACTCTGTGACAGGGCTGTTTTCTTGTCTCAAGCCCCTATTCAGCAACCAACCCGACAGTTTGCATAGGTAATATGGCACCGGTTCAATTCCCACGCACTCCTCAGCTCTACCCAGGGAACCACCCCCGGAGAATAAAATGCCCCATAAACTATTGCTGCATTCCCACATGTCAGTTCCATATTTTTCTCACCTGTCGGTTAGCTTCAATATATAGCCCAAGAGTATTCACTCGGAAGCACAATCCCTCTTTCATTATATGGACGTAACAGCGCACCTTTCCTTCATGGAGAGTTTCATTCATATCTCCTCTACGATCATTCCAACAAGAGTTATCTGGAGCAGGTTTCAGCAAGCTATTATCTTCCTTTATGAAACTATAAATGTCTGGAGAACACACACATGCATGAAGTTAGACAGGATTTAATGAAATACTTTCTGAAGATGAGTACTATTAAAATATTGTTGGTGAAGGGAAATCTTTGCCCCACATCATCTGAGTGGCTGGATACTTAGCAATCATTAACAGATCTTATCACGTGTAGTGAGTAAGTGCTTATTTTTATTCTACAGGTGGGAATCAAGGGAACGGGACAGATCCAATGTTTTGTCCAAGGTCACACAAGGAAACAGTGGCAATGCTAAAAATAAAATCTATATCTGAGATTCTGTTCAGTTCCTACTGTGGGGTAGTTAAGGCTTAGTCTTAGAACTTCCTCCTGAAATGACACTTTTAAAAGTGCATTTACCTGTACTGTTTTTGGAAGAAAAGTACTGAGCACCCAGTTGACTTTCATGTTATTTACACCAAAATAAAAGAAGAGAAAGAAGAATTATAAGATGCACACTCCTGTTTGAAAAAATAAATCTACTAGAATATTTGCTATCATGAAGTACAAGAGAGAGAAGAAAGAACCTAGGCTAATCTTCAGGCTAATTCTGTACTCTATCCAGTATCTCAACTGCAACACAAGGGCTTTAAAACCTTTACCAATTCTGTGATACACACACTGACCTAGTGATGCTTGGTCTTTTTTCTTTTGGTCCTCCTCTTTGTTTTTGTCTTGTCCCTGCTGCAACGATGTAGGAGAAGAGAACTGTTTCCTAACCAGATGTGGAATCAGTTCACTTCGGAGAGATGTGATCGTCCTGGGAAAGGAGATGCACATATTAAGTCCACGAATGTTAAAACTTATATGCTTTTATTTTCTTTGCATACCATAACATTGTCAAATATTTTGCACAGTTTTTGTCATCATAAATCAAAATGCCGGTATTCCTAGACAACTGGTAAGAAGACAGCATCCACCAATCATGTCCCGTCTTAATGAATTAAAATATAAAAGAGGTTTCAGAAAAAAGCAATTCTTAACTAATTCCCCAGTTTAACAGAAATGCCTGTAAGTCAATATGACATTATCTTGAAATTCACGCTTGTGTGCAAAGATAATGCAGAACACCACCAACGCTGTATTGATACAAATAAAATCTATTTATATGGCTTAAAAATGGCATCAGTTGACAGGAAAAGAGACACAAGAGCGCAGAAGGGGAAAAAATCAAGGTAGCTTTTCTATATGATGAACACGGAAATGCTCAAGAACATCTGAAATATCTGATCCTTAAATGAAGACAGCAAACCATAGACAATAATGTCCTCATCTGCTGCTCACATGAAATATCAAGAACATTTTAAACATTTGGTCCTTTAACCAAGAGTAACGAACACATCTGAACACATTAAAGAAGCAAGAGTTCCAGAGTCTTTAGACGACCCAATCTAAATATCTCACAGCCAATAGAAAGGTTCTTAAAACTTTAGCTGTACACAATGTGCAACAAGAACCCTGACCAGTAGATTATCTTCCTTCTTGCACTGATTTATACATTATGCATCAGGATGATCCTTCAAACAGACAAACAAGAAAGTAAAAAGTCAACTGTAAATTCGGTTTCTAGCCCTGGCACTTTATTTTTGACCATTAGAGGATACTTTTATTTTTCAGTACAATGTTTAGAAACAATCTTCAAATCAATGGCTGCTCAGTGGTAGTGCATGACATGTAGTCTTAAAACAGTTTTATGGTTGTTACTTCATTATTTTATCAATCTGCATTTATTTACTAAATTATGGATTAATGAGAATAACACTAGGGAAAACCAGGTGGAAAGCTAACTCAGAAGTGCTAGTTTTCTGATGAAGTATTGGGAGAACTAAGCATTGAGAGCTTTGATAAAGGTACAACAAATGGCAGCCCACAAAGAAAGAGGAATTATTTAGAACAGAAAACAGTAAAACTAGGATCTACTTACAGGTTAAACAAAAGAGGAAAGTATTAGAATGAGTTTCCCAAAAGGGATTTTGATCAGCAAAATCAGAATTTCAAACAGTTCAAACTTTAAGAAACAACCCTTTGAGGTGCCTGTTAAGGTGAACCATGAGGAAACCAAGCTGAGGACCAAAAAAAACTGACAATTTGTTTCAGATTCAGATGTGATCACCAAGTCTGCCCTGACCATAGAACATAGAAAGGGTTTTTGCCCTTCCTGCCAAAGTTCCTCCTCAAGTCTCCACTGCCAGGTTGTGCTGTATCATCCGTCCTGCAGTGGGACCATCTGAACCAGCCCAGATCTGAACTGCTGCTCTTTAACGTATTTTTTCTTTTCTAAAGAGAAATAACAGCTCCAGTTTACAATTTTTCCTTGTTCTTGAAAATAATACCATAACCATCCTCAGACAGTTGTATTCCAGGAACTAATGAAGCAGAACACTTCATTTTTTAATCACAAAATCTCTCCCCACTAACCGTTTACAGCCGCGCGCACCGTGGCTGTCTTGGCCTCGCATCCCGACACACGTGTGGGTGTGCAGATGGGCAGTTTACTAGCTTGAAATGTTTGCCTGCAGCTGTGCCATTCTGCAATGATTTCCTGCCTGGGTTTTATACTCTGTCCAAAACCGACAATCCTGTGTTTCCCTCAGAGGCTGGCCATGGCATTTATAAGATATATTACCTATAAAATACCCAAGTATTTGGCAGTCTTAAATAGTCTGATGCAGAGGACAACACAACACAGTAGGAAATGAAAGCACTGGAAATGGGGAAAGATGAAGCTTTGCCTGTTTTTTTATGTTTTACTCTTTCTTGGCCAAATTCTTAAAGCTTCCCTGCAAGTCTCTGAAGTGCTAGCCACATTCCTCCGGCAAACATGGAGTAAATCTCTGGGTCATCTATAAGATGTGGCTCAGAAACTCACCCTTCTTACTGGAAAAGAAAAAAAAAAGTGGTAAGGTTTACTCTTGCTTGCTTTTTAAGCAGGATTTATGTGACTGTTAAAGGAATTTGGAAAACATTACAGAGTTTGCAGTGAGGCACTCGGTGATAAAAATCCGGGATTTTTTGTGTCAGACCTTGCAAAGGTGGATATACAGACTGACAGCGTGAGAATATTATTTGAGCGAGTGTCAACAACAGTGTCAGGAGACTGTCAAGAAACATCTGGCTTGGGCTACAAAATAAATTAGGGACAAAGGAGCATTAGAACTGTAGAGCCTTCATCAAGGGAAAAAAGCAAGAGTTTGGAAGAACCAACTAGACTGTAACCTAGATTCCAGAGGAAAAAAAAAAAGGCAAAAAACCCCTCTAAATAATAAAGAGAGGTTATTTGTCCAGTCTATTAAAAACATTTTAATAAAATCCTGAACTTCACATGTCTATATTAAGAAGAAATAAGTGTAATACTGTATATTCAGAAGAAAGCAGGCTTTTTTATTCTCTTCAGCCTCTAAAACTTGGTACCACTCCGGTGTCTGAGTTTGTTATTTTCTTTAGCACCAAGAAGTGAGAATGAAATACTCACTAAGATCAACATAAGGAAAAATGTACTATATCTGGGAAAAAGAAATGGGAGTGGGTAGGAGAGGAGGTCATACAAACTTTTGGCAGAAATCCAGCTCTAAGCCAAATCTGAGTAGCCATGGTCTGACACCTCACAGGAAAATCTAGAGGGTAGAGAGGATAAAAATGAACCTGCTTTT
Source organism: Tinamus guttatus (assembly GCF_059628265.1). Taxonomy (NCBI): domain Eukaryota; kingdom Metazoa; phylum Chordata; class Aves; order Tinamiformes; family Tinamidae; genus Tinamus; species Tinamus guttatus. Next base: position 6,722,774 of record NW_028288776.1, read on the forward strand.
GAGAAATGTTTGCCAAAATAAACATGCTTTCATAAATTCCAACCAAAGTGACAAGCCTTTTTTCATGATCTTTCGTTCGCTAAGATTTTAAAAAATAAAGTTATATGTCTGTTTTCACTTCAACAGAAAGCAGTAAGTTTTCAACTAAACTGTCAAAGATTTGAGAGTGCTCTTCAACTACTGCTTGCAGAGGAAGGGAGACAAAATCCTGGAACACCCATGTGGCTTCAACCCCTTGAGAACAATGGGAGGTAGCAATAGCTTTGAAAGTGGTCAAATTTGATAAAACTTTAAGGATAAAAATGAAATACTTTCCAAGAGGCAATGCAATTGTAATTCTTCTCAGATTTAGGCATTATAAACCTAGAGTGCTCGCAATTAGCTTTATTTAAAATCTAAAATTTTAAGGAATGCAAATATATTCAAACAACTGCAACTTTATCCAGTGCTGTCACCATCAGAGAAAAATAAGTGACATGATTTTAGAATTATTTTATTCCTGGTCCTGATGTACTACAGTGTCTTCTCAGTAATCCTCTGATTTTTGCATTACAAAATGGGTAGAGTTAATAATTGTGCTAAAGTAAAAATTTTCATGTGTGAAAAACCTGAATCTTTAAATACCAAATTTCAGCAAAGCTATGTCAAATTTTTCAGTGAGTTCGGACCATAAATAAAATTAGAATGGCCTGTAATATGGCAGAATTAGGTCTATTTGGACATTTGAAATTTGTATCCATGTGATATTCTGTTCTATTACATTACGCACACACATAAATTATGGCCCACAGAGGGCCAACTTTTACTTGTTGCTGAAATGCAGCTGCCTCTGTGATGAAGGCAAAGTTACTAAATCTAGTAAGAAAAGAAGAGCAATAGAACCAGCTGAAGCAGAATGAGAATTTGGGAGAAAAAAAACAAAGATGATCACCTCAAATAAATAAATAAATAAATAAATAAATAAATCATTGCATGATCATATTCCAAGAGGCTGAGAGATTTCTTCTCTTAGATGAATGTATTGCTGGAGATAGTCAGATGACACAGAAAACACTTCTGACCAATCCTGGCAGAAAAAAAATCTCATCAAATATTTTGAAATAGAAGAGTTATATAAATTTAAGTTGAGGTAATCTTGCAAAAATCTAGGTGGAAGGAGGTGTTTGGCCTGACCCACAGTAGGACTGGTGGCGTCCTCAGCTTTTCTTTCCTGCAGCTACTTCTCAGCAGCCTCAGGCGCTGAGCACCACACTGTCACTTCCATTTACCGGCTGTCATTCATTTTAATTTTCCATGTTTAATGTTAAACACCATAAAATAGTATTAATGAGTATTAGCATTTTAATATCTTTCCTTTTTTATTAATCTGTGATGAAGCGTGAAATCTGCCCTTGTTGTCAGCACCCACCTGTGAAATCTGTCACTGTTCTCCATGGGTGAGTTACAAACAGCTATTTCCACAGGTGCAGACAGTTCTCGTGGTCCCCAACTACAAACTGGCAGATTATTTGCCTTTTTTTTCTCTAGTTTTGTCCTTTTTTTTTTCTTTTTTGGAGGTCTAATGGTAGCTCTTGCATGACTATGTAAGCACACAGTAGTTGGGCTGTGATCTTAGCTCCATGGCCTTCAATAGAGATTCTTCGGATCACATCAAAAGGAGAACATGATGTGGTATTTCAGACTGGTGCTCATAATTAATGTTAGAAATGTATACATCAATAAAACTAAACAAATCCTAAGGCACTTGTAGTTTTAGCCAAAAAGAAGCTGCATGTTTATGCAGAACAATAAAGATGTAAGAAAAAGGGAAGGAGAAGAAAAAAAAAAAAAAAGGGTGTGTTGGAAGAAAGAGAAAAGTTAATTCTGAACCCTGTAGGTACATAGTTCATGGTTCTCATCGCTTAAAGGATAAAGCCAAATAACATTTAAAAATTCCATGTAAGCTGGGAGCTCTCTTATTGAATCTCAACGTTATTTTCTCCTGATCCTTTGATGGAGATTAAAAATTTCCATGTGAATACAAAGAAAGAAACAACAGTTACTCTGAGATTTTTTTCCCGAGCATTTAATGCTCCAAACTAGAGCAGCCAGTCACCATTCCCATCTCCTCCCCCCTCCTTAAAGAAAAAAAAGTCAACTCACTTTGAAGAAAAGACAAAACAGGGTCAGGGCAACGGGGATTAGGGAAATGATATTTATATCATGGACCAAATTAAAATGTCAATGCAAGAGGCAGGCAAACAGCCCTTGCCACATATATACACCAGGCATGTTTCCTCAAGGAAACAGGAAAGAGATTTGAAAAGAGTTAATGCAGTCCTGACTTAATACCACCTGCCTCAGACTCAACACCACTTAAAAGACAGTGTTTGGGTCCATTTCCCACAATGTGGTTTTAACAAGCACAATGGAAAAAGCAATTACAGGCCTTTTCCCCCTTTTCTCACTGATTCGCTACTAAAAACGCTGGAATTTCTGAAACATGCTAAGAATGTGGAGAAAGCAGACAAGGACTACACAGAAAAGGAGAAGATATCAAAAAAATAAATTTGTAGGGTGGGTCATATCTTTCCAGAAGGCAAATTCTGCAGAGACAAATTTTATCTTTCAACAATCTTTTTTTTTTTTCTTGTTTTGTGTACCAAACACTATTTTTACTAAAAGAACAACTCCAAAGTAACCAGGCAAACCAATAAACTAACAGTTACTCCTAACTCAGTAATTCCCCAAACTAACCATGGCTTCAAACAGACCTCCATTCCACCTCCTCCTCCATTCTACCTCTACCTTCATTCTCCATTTCTACCTCCGTTCTATTTGTCCTATTCTGCTCTCAAAATTCCTATCATAGAAAGCATAAATCTGTTTCCCATGCCCCCCAATTCCACATTAACAAACATATTTGTCAGTGCCTTTTATTATTTTTGGAGCTAAAAGCCTACAGACAACACAAGGAAACTTTGAGAAATGTTCTACTAAGAGGTAATTCCACATGACTACATTTCTGTCTTTCCATACTACTTTCTAAGCAAGACCTCCATATCCAACAGCAACTCATTCCCACATTCATAGCCCTGTGTGTGACTGCATTTCAGAAGCCATTGCAGAGCAAGCTGGCCTAACTGCACAGCTCTGCTTTGCAGATCCAAGTTTATGAATGACTTCCTAAGGCTGCAGAATCTCCTTGGAAGTTGCTGCATCCTGGATGGTGGAAGGAAATCAGAGGAAGACATACAAGTGACAGTCACAGGCACTGTAAGTCAGAGAAGATCCAGATCAAAGTATGGAAGAGATGGTGTGGAAGCAAACCACATAAAAAAGCTTTTCCAAGTTCCATCCAGTCTGGATGTGCTTAAAGGAGCCAAGATCTAACTTCTAATTCTGCCAGTGAACCCTTGGGAAACCAGACAGCATTCTCAAAATTGACCACAGAAATTAACGCTCCCCAACTGCACGCTGAAACCCTTTGAAAGTGTGCAGGCACCCACCTCGGGTCATCTAAGTAACCCTAGCTTGGCCCACTCACAAGACAGCCTGGAAGGCCACGCGGCTCCAGACTAATATATCTTTTGCCTGGGAACGCAGCAGGTTTAGACATTTTTAGAACTTCTCTCTGACCGAAGTCTCTGCGGCCGGGGAGGCCACCCAGGGTGTTTGGCAGGCGCTGCGAGCTGCTGAGGAATGGCTCTCATTCATTCCCAGACAGCATCCCATTCTTCTAGGACAGGCGCACCTGCACCACGCGCGATTCCTTGCCAGAACTCATCTTGCCCTATTCTTTCCCCACCTCTGTCTTTGCAGCCATCTGTATCGGAGCTCTCAGCTCTTTTCCAAGTGCCTTTGAAATTAGGCTCCTTTTCTGAAGCCTGCACTGAACAGAGGCATTCTGATAACATGCCTAAACAAACATATCTACAGTGTGCACCTGTCAGGTTGATGGGCGTCTGTAAAGCTGATATGCTGTGTAAACTTAAGGTGCATGAATATACATTTAGATATATATTTACATTATAACACTTCAGAACTTGTCTGCATACAACGCATAAATGTCAAAAACTTAGACTTGTCTGTAGCATTAAGTAGTTATTCATACATATATGCTTTCATGATACAGATCTGGTTCATGTTCTTCAAACAAAGCTTCAACTATTCAGTAAGCTCCAAGAACGAAGAAACCTTCCTAGAGTCCTGGAAGATTTCTCACAAAATAGTAGAGAACACCTGAGACACCTCCCACAATGTTTACCAGGAATATATATACAGGGAAGGGATCTTCTGGGAACTACCGTGATGACAGGAAATATCAGCTACACCTTGTGATAGACTGTTATTAAGCTTTTGCTTAAAGGAATATTATAAATTGTGAAATATATCTGTAGACAATTGGCACCATTTGTTCCTGTATCAATAAGGCTCTCAAGCTTAAATAATTCTATTTCCTCTCTTGCTTTTCCCCATGGTGCATCTACAGGGATTTCCTCATTCATTGTTTGGTTAGGTTAGACAGAACAAGCTCTTTCAGCCTGCTCCACTGAGGCTCTATGAAATGTTGCTTTATTTCTTACCTCTTTTTCTTTATACAGATGCTGTTCTGCAACCAAATAGGACCATTCTCAGTTTGACCACTTTACTAAACACATGCTCTTTCTATCAAGAGTACGGGAGATAAAGCAGAAGCTCTGATGCTCAATTCCTTCAGTCCTTCTCCTCATCAATCACTCTACCTGTACTTGCATCTTCATATTAGTCATTAATCCTTCCTCACCCCTCCGTGAGGACATATCTTTTGTACCCTCTACTGTGGCTTTCACAGCACTTGAATTTCACATTCTACTGTAAGAGAAATATTCGGTTTGACTGGAGGCTACCCCAGAAAACTGGAGCTGCATGAAACAGTGAAAAGGTTGTTAACATTTTTTAATGTTTACTGTCAGCTCAGAGCCAGTCTAGCTAAGGTCACCAAGAGGGCCAGGAGCACATGAAGCGTGAGGATAAGCTGAGGGAGCTGGGTTTGTTCAGCCTGCACAAAGGAAGGGTGCAGGGGGATCTGATTACAGTTTTTCACTACCTGAAGGGAAACAATATAGAAGACAGCCAGACTCTTCTCAGAGATGCCCTGCAAGAGAGTGGACACAAGCTGCAACAAGAGAAATTCCAGTCGGGATATAAAGAAAACAACTTCATACAGTGAGGGTTGAAATCCTAGGACAAGGCCCAGTCTCCATCCTTGGAGACTGTCTCAATGCTTGGGGGTTTTTAAAACTCACCTTGCAAACAATCTGCACAACCTGACATGGAGCCTTGCTTGAACAGGGAGTTGGACTGTCAGATATCCCTCCCAAACCTTGTCTTGACATCTTAGTGGCCATTTTCACATCCTTCATATATTCACTTTTCAAAGGGAACCCAAAAGATCACTACCAGATACTTCAAGACACTGCCAAAGGACAAGTGAACAAATTTTAAGATTACCTTCCCAAAAATTTGCAATAGGATCAGTTTGCATGACTTTTGTGTCACCTGTGACCAAGCATGCTTAAGCATCTCAGGCTCATAGCAAATGTGGCATATTGTGGTCTCTGAAAAAAAGAATTGCAATTACTACAAAGTTAAGTCAGATCATTTTAGTACATCCAAAGTCATTGGATGTCCAAAGAAATTCAAGTCTTGGAATTTCTAATTGGGAGCAGAGAAAGCTCGAACAGCTGGATATGTTTGATGAGGAAAAGGAAATAGGGAAGATAAACTACCATTTCACATTCTAATAGATTAAATGCACTAAGGAGTAGCTGGTTCTTTTTTTTTTTTTTTAAATAACTTTTCCTTGTTTGGAGAGCTACAATCTATTTGCTCCATCTTTGCACAGTATACTTCCTGCAGGAGCTGTTTGTTTATTTACCCATTTCAATCACAAGGAAAGTATTCATTATAAAATCCGCCTTTACAGCAAGGGAGAAACCTTCCAGCCACACGGCTGACACATGTTAACTCGCAGGTATTCACAGAGCAGGTTCTGTTTTAAGCCATCTTTCAGGCAGCCATACAAAGACCACCAAGCTGGGTGTTCAGCCTTGCCAGACCTCCCCCAGCCAGCAGCCTTTGCCAGGAAACACAGGTGACAGCCTGAATGATAAAAAGGCATTTAGAAGGGAAAAAGAAAAAAAAAAAAAAAAAAAGCACTGGTTTAGTCTGGGCAGCACCTTAATATAAACCTGCAGGGGCTTTTGTGTACAGCATAGCACACAGTCATCCAAGCAGGAGCTTCACAGCGAGTCACTCACAGCTCCAGTTTGCACAGATCCCTCGTCCCGGCCCTATCGTTTTTCAGGGAAAAGGAGGGTGTTTCCATGTCAGCTTGTCCCAGGGCTGCAGATTCAGGACACTGAGCACTGCTGAGACACCAAAACCTGTTCTAGCCTCTTAGTGCTGGCCCAGCCGAGGCTGTTTGGCCCCGGAGGCAGCGGGAAGGCAGGCGCTTGCTCTGGGATTGCAGCTGAAGCCGCTTGGAAAGGCAGCGCTCCATGACCTCATATGGTTTGTTCCAATTTATTTCAGCGGTTCAAAACACAATGTTTAACTTTGCACACAAATCACGCTGACTTTGGGTATAAAATTCCCAGCAAATGTGCTCAAGCTCAGAGACGAGTTTCTGTACGAGGGAGTTGTGGCAGGCAGGCCCCCCAATGCTGAAAATAAAAAAAAAAATCTGTTTCCTTAGTCCTAGCTCAGCCTCCTGGGCTGTGCCCTGGGGGAGGAAGGCTCCCCAGGGAGTTAGTTCCCCGGTGGCAAGTGAGCCCTGGGAAGGCTTAGTCAGAGCCTTCCAAATGACCACAGTGCTGCTGTTCATCACTCTTGCCCTTGTGACAGCTCTAATTTGCCCTTCCAGTATCACAAATCACTCCTCCTGGCCACAAAACAGAGCTGCCCGAATCCCAGGTGACTACACACTGGAAACTGGGGCATTTCCGTGCCCTAGTGAAAAGCATTAGATTTAGACCAAAACTTTCATTTGAAAAAAAAGAAAAAAAGTGTGTTAATTAAGTGCAACAAAGATTTTACCTTGTAAATACCACTCTTGTGTATAACAGTGAAGTCTGAACATCTGAGCAAATACACAAAGCATCTGCTTTCACAGAAATTCGGGTAAAAAGCTTTCAGAGGTGGTGTAGTTGGGGTGCCCATACAAAAATTGCCCAGCATTTCCTATTGTAAGGCTCTATTCTCATCTCTTCATAAATGTTGCCAAAAGTTTAACTGTTTTGGCTGAAATTACCCATGCCAGGTGTTTGCCTCAAGCTGATTTTTTTTTGTTTTTTTGGATAGCTTCATCAAAAATGTCTCAGCTATTTCCAAGAACAAAATTACGGAAAAATACTTTGTTTTGTCCATGTTAAAAATATTTCAATTGCTCTGCTGAAAGGCTCTTGCACTTCCATGCTTGCAATTTGGCACGAGGTCACCTTTTAGTCAGGGTGTTAGATTTGTAAACTCATAAAAAGTACCTCTAATACATGGAACTAAGTCTGAAAAACTACTGTTTATATAGGCTTAAAAGAGACTTGTTTGTTTTACAGCTAAATTTTTGAGTCCTTCTATGTCGGGCATACTCCATTCTCTCTTTCTTCCTGCAGGGTAATTGGACTGCTTATGCACAGCTCCTTGGAGTAACAGAGCAGACTCCAGGCCAAGGTTACAGAGACTGAGCAGGGTTTTCTTTGAAGTTTAGAGCATCACATCTCCTTCTGTTGGCTGACCTAAAAGGTGATAAATCTGTGCTGATAACAGCTACTCCATTATCTGGAATCACAGTGGTTTGTGTGAGAAACTTAGGTTGCAGCCTCACTGATCAATGCGAAGAATGTCACATATATACACACATGCAGTTTTAAATGAACACCAGGGTAACAATTTGGTACTCAAATTAAGAAAAGCTAGAATTGTTGCCTATACAACCTTAATTAAGGCATCCTTTTGTGTACGCACCATGACATGATCATTAAAAACACGCTCACCTATTTTTCTCCTCTTCTTCACCCAATGCAAAGATGGACTATGCCCTGGAGATGAATCAAGGTTGTGTAATGAGGCAGAAGAAAGCCTGCCTCATTTGTTAGAACATGTGTGTTAAATGTTCAAGGCAGAGGGCTACCACAGGAGAAAAGAACTGTTGATATTTAAGGCAAACGAATGATGCCCGAAGAACCGGATTCCCCCTCCCCGCTTCTGTCAGAGGATGCTGCTGAATGCAGAGCACAAATGCAGCTTCTGCAGATTGGCACTGACTACATGCTGCTTATTGGAACCACCATCACCAATGAGAAGATTCTCCCAATATTTTGAGAGTTCAGTATCATGGTAAAGACTGAAAAATGAAATACCTAAAGCAAAGATATATCAAACAAACTCCTGTGCTGTGCCTTAGCTTCTGCCTTTAAAATTGGGTAAGTGCACTATCTCACTCATACTGGTGCTAAAAGTTTAATTAATGAAATGTAGAGCATTACAGTACCATTGAGGAGGATCAAGAATCCCTAGAGAAAGTAATTATTTTCAGAATAGGGTTTAAATGGTGAGCATCAAGTAAACTGGCGGCCTTGGTCTGAACCACAGAAATTAAGTATTAAATAGTATCCTGTTCACTGAGCAACTCATGCACAAAACGAGGCAACAGTCACAGAGGAAAAATCGTACAGAATCATGTAACTGGAGACTGTGCCATAACATGCCGCACACACAGAAGCAGAGTATTGCACAGGAAGCCTCAATTTTTTCCCTTCCTAACTGCTGAGTACTTAACTTTGCTGATTTTGTATTTTTAAATGCAGCTTTGTGTGTCCAACCCGTAGCTAGGGTTTCATTAGCACATCAGCAATGACCTGTATAGTTTAGGGAAAATACATGTTTTTGGGAAAAAAAAATAACAACTGCACTGAACTTTAAGGGAGATCATACACTTACTGATTTAAGTCTATGCAATATGAATTATAAACGCATATTACATACATGCTTTTATGCCTACAGAGAGATTACACAGGTAGAAATGCACCACAACATTTCTAAGTGTACATTCTCAGAGTGATTTTTCAGGCGAGGATTTTTAGTGTTAGAACTTTACTGGGGGGGAAAAAAATCTTTTCTCTCTCTCCCTCAACTAGGACTAAAACAGGTATCTTTTACTTCACTAGGCAAGAGCTTAATCTTTCTGGAAAAAAGACAGAATGCAGAACTCTATGTGTTTTCACTTTATCACATTTTTTCTGCTAGGAGCCTTGCTGGAATTGTCGGCGAGCGCCCCGTGAGCGCGCACAGAGCACGGCCCAGATCCTGCCCCGCGCTGCAGACCAAGTTCACGAGGGAAGGGGGAATAAGGGCTCTCTTCTTCCATCTGCCGCGAACGCAGCAACAAGGCAGGGTTCCAACCCAGCACGCAGGAGAGTGCCAGAAAAGGGACCTGCTACCGTGCTGGCTGCCACCCCGGGCCCGGGGGGAGGCCGGCCAGCTGCGGGGTGGAGCCGTGCCCCCAGCCAGCTCCGGCCTCGGCTCCTGTCGGCAGCTCGGCCGCCACAGCCATCGCTCGCGAGGCGAAATTGAGCCGTTCCTCACGTGCTGCAGGTGTTCCCCTTCAGCCGCCCCGGCCCCGCGCTGCGCCCTGCATCCAACGCGCGGCCGCCGCGCACCGGCCTGGCCCTGCAAAGCGCAGCGCCGACCCCGGCGTGCAGGCATCTCCTCTCTGGTTAGCCTCACTGGGGGATAGGAAGCGCTCAGGAAAGGAAAGCTCTTGTCTGAATACAGGGAGAGCAGATTTGTAACTAACTCGCCTCACGTCAGCTCTGTCGAGGTGGTACAACGTGGTGGACTGAGTGTGGCGGCCAAAGCGAGTAAATCAGTAAATCTAACCTTGAAGAACCAAAGGTCTGCGCAGAGCAAATCTCTGTGGGCAACAACAGTCAGCGGAATATGGAACCCAAGCATCCTGGATTACGTTCAGATCACAGTCTGAAGTGAGGAGGGTACATTTGGTCGGTAGTAGGGTATGGCCTCTCCTGAACCTAGTGGGAAGGATTCCACCTCAGTGTCAGGTACTCCCTGCAGAGCCAGGATGGAGCCGGGGAGCTCCAAGTGCTCCTCCTGATCACCCAAGGCAAGAGGGACCCTGCCAGTGAACCCTGCAGTTTAACCCCAGCAGCCTGACTGTGCCTTGAAGCTGGGCAGGGAATTTGGAGATAACCAGTCCATCCCAGTGGCAGGAGTGTGGACAGGGGTAAATCCCTGCCAAAGGGAGCAACAAATAGCTGGGGGCAATACTTCCTTCAAAAGTCACTTTGAAACCACGAACCTTTGACTACAGGAGATTCAGGCGTGGTAGGAGTGACATACACTTGAGGACCAATTTCACTAAGATTCAGCACTGAAACTGGAAATGAGAAGTAAACGGAGATGGAGATTTAATTGCCATAATGCATTTTTTTTCCTCTATAGGAAAGAGCAATCTCATTCCTTGAAAAAATAACCTTAGGTTTAAATAACCTTAAGGATATGATATTTTTGACTTTTTTTTTCCGGACATACATTTTTGAGGGGGTTCTGATACGCAGACCATTTCCTCTGACTTTAATTCAAGCACACCACAGATCTTTGCTTTTTAAAGCTCAAGAACTTGTTTGGTTTGCTACAGCGCAATAAAACTTCAGGCAATAGAACCTATTATTTGGTCTTGTTAAAACAGTTCATAAACTATATTCAAATATTATGAACTGTGTTACCAACTGCTAAATAATCTTTTGACCCCTCTGAACATCCTCTGCAGAAGAATCTCAGCATCACTTTACAAGTATTGTTTATTCTCCAAATAAACCCACCCAGAGGAGAAAACATGCACATATATAAGACAAAAAGAAAAAAGAAAGAAAAATAATTTAAAAAGGATTTGTCCAGTAAGCAAGTCAGTGAAAGAGCTGATAATGAAGCCTTCATATCATAACTGCACTCTAGACTGAACTATGGGTTGAGCCTTTTTCCAGAGATGTCATATTACAAAGTTGTCCCACATGACAAAATGTTGAATAGCTAAAGTTTTGCTACTTTTTTCCCGTTTTTGCAGTAGTCACTAGTGAATTTGGACTTCACCTACAGCTAATACACTGATTTAATCAAAGTGGAGGAATGCAATTCATTATACAGGTGTACATATAAAAACTACATTAGTGACGGGGCGAGGATTATTTTTGCCATTTAACCACAGTTCTGAAGTTATGCTGAGGACTACACTGGGTATCCTAAGTACATCATCACATCGCTTTTCATGCAATTCTTTGACCTGGAAGTAGTCATAGTTTTCCTCTGTAAAATGGTGTGCTAAAGCTAGTTGTAATACCTGGTATTTTTACTGCCTGGCTCCATTTTTCTGCTGTCATATGTCAAAATAAAGTTTGAAAAAATGTAAATGCTTCACTGAGCTACAAACAATGAAAAAAGGTGTTCTGCCTGCCATCAACCCCACTGTTAAAATATTAACACAATGTAAATATTGTAATATTGAGGAAGTACACTGTGTCAGTACTTCCTGGCATCGTACAAGAGCTTCACTGTTCACTTCAATCCCTGCTGTTAGTTTTAAACACACACAACTTAAACAAGGCATCTGAGCTTCTCCAGTCCTGGTGTGGGATTGCAGAGAGGCAAAAATCTTACTGAAGGTTCTCTCTAGACTAAAAAACAAAGTATTACAAAAAAATCCTCAAACCCAAACAATTATGTAGATGTCAGTACTTCTGAGGCAAAAATATTCCACAGGGTCTTTCAAAATTCTTGGTATACTGCTGCCAAACATGGAAAGATCTTTGAGTGTGCTCCGTCCTCCCCTTCCTCAGAGAAGAAAAACAAGCTGCGAATGCCCACCAATGCCAAAAGCCTGAAAGCCCACGTTATTCATCATGGCAAAAGTCCCATTCCCCAGATTTGCCAGAAAGCACATTACTTGCAATTGACTCTCTCTTGCTCTCAATTGACTGAATAATAAGCATGCATGTAATAAAGAGAATGAAGCAGCTACCTGCTACTAGTAACCCAAATGTTGTTATCATAGGTCATAGAATTGCTGCCTAGCTGCGATAATTAGGCATTCATGAGGGAAGCATCACAGAAAATAAAAGCAGTCCCATGAAAATAGTGAAGAAAAGAATGATCTCTACTGAAAGCAAAAAGTTCTGGTCATACTTGCAAAAAGTCAACAGATTTTCTAAAGAGAAAGGAGAAAACTCTAGAAGTGTAAAGCCAAAATTCACTCTGCTGGTCTTGGTTAATGTAAGATAAAATCCTGCTACTGACAAAGCCAAAGATCTCATTAGTTTCAATGGGAATAGCATAAAGCCTTGAAATCTGAAATTACCACTATTTATGCTTAGAGGATTCATTGTGTCACGCACTGTGACATGTCTAACAAAGACAGTCCTTGTCCCACAGACCTAGTGATCTGAATTCAAGACAGCATGAAGTACTGGGGAAAGAGAACTGAATGTGTGAAATGTCTAATATTTCAGAAATGTCTAATCCCAGGAAAACTAGATGGCCAGGATGACAAGAAATGAGTTCTATGTACCATATTATGACAAAAGAAAGGAGCAAACACTGTTTCACACTACCACACAATCTATAAGGATTCCAAATCGCCACAGACTTCCTATGAATAATAGCCCTGTTCCATATTTAAATTACCTGCTGCTCCCAGAGCTTTCTCACCTTTCACACGTGCTCATATACACAAACGAGAGCTGAAACGAAAATGAACTGTACAATGCCTCCACATGCCAGTCGTAGCAATGGATAAACTCTACTCTTAACACAAGGTAAGAAATTGTCCTGGGGGTTAACACATTTTTTTCCACTTAACTTTAACTCGCTCACAGAGCCTTATCTTGGAAGCCATCTTTCAGTCACGTACCCAGCTGAAGGCTTGCATCACCAGAATCGTACATGATCAAGACTACTAGAAATCCCTTTTTTCCTCCCTCAGTGTTTTCTTACATGCCAGTTTATCTACTAAGGGAAAGCACTATGAACACAACACTTAGTCAACCTCTTTATCTGTCATCTTACTTAAAACAGGAGAAATACTCTGGAGAACTCAGGCAGCATTCAGTATGTAAAGTGGGCAGGAGACAGCTACAAAAAAAAAAAAAATCTAAGAACTAGAAGTCATTCCAAAACCGAACGACATACTGTGAGGGGGTTGTTCATTGTTTGTTTTTTAAAGACAAACAGGGATTTTTTTTTTGTCCGTTTCATGAAATATTATAGCTAAGATCCTGCTCTGCTTCCATAAATGGCTGTTTTTCTTGCTCTCGGTGGGTGGTCTCAGAGTTTTTAGAGGGGAACGGCACAAGCTAAAAACATAGGATGCTACAGAGATAGCCCACCTGCAGCGGTGGTGGGTGTGAAGGGGGAGAGAAAAGGTGATTTCAAAGGCCAAAACAGACTGTGGTAGGGGAAACCAAAGGTCAGAAATGTATTTACAGCTCTAACAATGGGGGAGCCCTGCTGAAATGAGCAGCTAAGGAGGAGATACACATTAGGAAAACAAGGGAAGAAGAAAAGAGGCAAAAATATTAGCTTTCACTTTTACTGTTAGTACATTTTTTTAAAGGCTGTTATTAGATTAAAAACAAATCAATAAGAAACTCAGACGTAATATCTGACATTCTTTTGTGTTTCTTTTACATTTCTATTTTATGCCAGCTGATTTATTGAAACACATTTTCCTTTAAAAGCCACAGTATGAACAATATGTCAGCACCAACACTTGCCCATGTTTTGCCAGGTGTCTTACCTGTTTTCTACAAGGAAGTCTACCACATATTTCTTCAGACAGTAGAGATGGGCATCCATCAGCCCTGTCCTGATGTGCATTCTAGGGTGCCTGGAAAAGGAAAGAAAAGGGAAAGTTGTAATGGAATTTTGCATGACTATTTTTCAAAGTTTGACTTTGCAATTAAGTCAGTGGATGGTGAAAAGTTTAACCAAGACAGATCTATTCCTGTCCATCTTTCACTGTATTAACAGAGAGGAGAATGACACAGGCTGCCATTATTAGACTGTGTCTATAAACTTACACCTGCTGGCTCCGGGTTGATTTGTTGCAAAAGAAAATACCTCCTCCCAGGAGTCATTACTCCTGCTACATCTTCTTATTTTTTTAAGTGGAAATTGCACATTGCTGGGCAGCAAGCCAAAGTAATGGGCCCAGAGTGCTAAAAGTTACAGCGGGTAATGTCAGGGTACAATAATTCAAAGCTTCTGGCTAAATGCCTGCCTTAATATGCAAGGCTGTGCACGTTCCACTAGCAAACACAACAACACTACTGTATTTTTTCCAACATTTCCTGGAGGGGGATAGGGATTGGAGATGGCATCTGCCCCCCGTTTGCCATAGTACGCATTGGAAACAGCCGTCAAAGCTCAGTTACAGAGTACCTGCCTCGTCAGCCCAGGACGACAGACAGGGTCAGCCAAATTCTCTCTCATTATTAGCCAAACAGCCTTCAA